>NC_090269.1:125254511-125544511 GCF_040414725.1 Anabrus simplex
CAGTTCTCCCTGTCATCCTTTATTCGAGAAACACTTCTTCTTCTTCTTCTTCTCTATCAGTTTACCATCCAGGGTCGGTTTTTTCCCTCGGAATCAGCGAGGAATCCCACCCCTATCGCCTCAAGGGCAGTGTCCTGGAGCTTCAGACTCTGGGTCGCGGGATAAAAATGGGGAGGACGACCAGTACCTCGCCCAGGTGGCCTCATCTGCTCTGCTGAACAGGGGCCTTGTGGGGGGATGGGAAGATTGGAAGGGATAGACAAGGAAGAGGGGAAAAAGCGGCCGTGGCCTTAAGTTAGGTACCATCCCGGCATTTGCCTGGAGGAGGAGGGAAAACCACGGAAAACCACTTCCAGGGCTGTTGAGGTGGGAATCGAACCCACATCTACTCAGTTGACCTCCCAAGGCTGAGTGGACCCCGTTCCATCCCTCGTACCACTTTTTGAAATTTCGTGGCAGAGCCGGGAATCGAACTAATCATAGAGGCGGATGAGATCTACTCTTTGTTTAATATGTTTCTAATTATATAACTTACAATTATTTTCACTTTGAATTTACCACCCTGATATCTGACCATAAGTGAGTCAGTCTCTCTTCCTACTATCAACAGATGCGTCTCTTCTATTATCTATCCACATAAGAAAGAACTATTCTTACCACGTTTCTGTCCCACTCGTTGGCTGAATGGTCAACGTACTGGCCATCGGTTCAGAGGGTCCCGGGTTGGATTCCCGGCCAGGTCCGGGATTTTAACCTCCATTGGTTAATTCCAGTGGCTCGGGGGCTGGGTGTTTGTGCTGTCCCCAACATCCCGGCAACTCACACACTACACATAACACTATCCTTCACCACAAAAACACGCAGTTACCTACACATGGCAGATGTCGTCCACCCTCATCGGAGGGTCTGCCTTACAAGGGCTGCACTCGGCTAGAAATAGCCACACGAAATTATTATATTATACTATGTTTCTCTCTTTGACCCTTATTCCTATAGATACCCACGAACCACTACACCATACTACTTCTCTATTTGTCTCCTTTATTGACAAAAATTTTGCTAATTTCTCAGAATTCCAGTAATGTACTTGAAATACATAGGCTACAGCGTGTGAGGATTATAAACATGAATACACGTTAAAGTTTGGCAATAGCAATGTATGCAGTAATATCATAAGCTGTTATTCGTTATATGACTTTTATATACATGAATATTCTTATTTTATTGCCCATTTGGTGCGTAGGATACGTGGATAATTTGCGGAGGGATGGAAAGTTTGGAAGGGATAGACAAGGAAGAGGGAAGAAAGCGGCCGCGACCTTAAGTTAGGTACCATCCTTTCATTTGCCTGGAGAAGATGTGGAAAAAGTTGGAAAACCACTTCCAGGATGACTGATGTGGGAATCGAACACACCGCTACTCAGCTGACCTCCCGAGTCTGAGTGGACCCTGTTCCGAGGTATCTGTGGAACAGCAGAGGTGAAAGAAGGTACCGGGGTGAACGGGTCTAACTACAAAATCAAAGTTGATTTAAAACTGTAACAAAGGTTATATGTTTTTCTCTCTTTTAAAAGAAACAACAAGTAACAAGGTACCAGTAACAAAAATTTAAGTCTAGGAAAGACAAGACTGGAGGTATAAACAGAACTTGGGCTTCAAGCCCTCACCTTACATTTCCTGAGCTCTCAGCTCACACAACACATATTTACCAAAGGGCAGAAATCCCCTTCATACATGGAGCACTTACAACTTTTAATATCAAGCCTCTCTGAGGCACGTTTACCACAAATAAAAGAGCTGACCCGCTCTTAATTTTCTGAGCCTATGAAAGGCCATAACAGTCTTTACCATTAACTGCCCTCAAGGTACACTTACAAGGAAACAGGGGTATCTTGTACCCAACCTACTGGGCCTTAGCAGAAAAGAACAGGTTAAGTAAATGGCCCAAAATACCAAGATGAATGGAGGCGTGTACTTGCACTCCTATATGAAACTTCTTAAAACCTAAGAGCCACTAGGCCGATAAAACAGGGGCTATTCTCAAACTATGGAGGTGACTCGTATAAGAAAAATTTTAAGGTATTGCAGAAGGGAAGAAAACCAGTTACAAAACGCAGTCACCTCAAACCAATATGAAATGTAGCTCTCTATCCCGGAATTGCAGTTACAGATCTAATGAAGTTTTTATATCAAACGGCAAAAATTACATGTCGAAAATATAGTTTACATTGTAAAGGGATTCGGACCTTTCCCGAGGGTTAAACTGCTGAGCTAGCAAGAAAATAAAGATGTTAAAGAGCCATTACCTTATCGTAGAGCTGCTGCCTGATGAAAGAGGCGCTTCCCACCTCCTGCTACATGTCCATACACTAGGTTAGAAGTTGATGAAGTGGCCGAGAGACAAGAAAATCAGCAGTTTTTATACCCTCGGGGAAAATTCGAGACCTTTCAAGAATAAAACAGCCACACCCACTCAATTTTATTGGTCAGTGTAGACAGTACACTCAAAATCGAAGAAGAAAAACATGATTGGTCAAAAATTAATTACAGAAATTCTGGATTGGCTCAATTCAAAACTGGCAGAAAGAAAAGATTAATATTGCCGACCCACAAATGAATGAACGAAATTTAGTAAAGAGAAAACTTATGAATACAAAATTTCTTCAAAAAAGTTCCTTCACTTCGCACCAGGGTGCATTATCATAGGTTTTTTTAGCATAGACATCTATAAGAGAATGTCCACACTTCTTGATCAAATGGAAAACAAAACAAGTTCAAATCCACGCAGTATTGACAACTTCGTAATCACAAACTTTACGGTAGTGACATCTTTTGAGAAACTTATGAGTTGATCCAGTTTTTAAAGTTCAGAGTTTCTCCTGTAGAGGAGGATTTATT
This sequence comes from Anabrus simplex, assembly GCF_040414725.1. NCBI lineage: Eukaryota > Metazoa > Arthropoda > Insecta > Orthoptera > Tettigoniidae > Anabrus > Anabrus simplex. The sequence goes on from NC_090269.1 coordinate 125,257,410, forward strand.
GGCGCAAGATTTAAAACTGCGACGTAGAGGTGTACTGCCCAGTACAGACCCCATTCCAACCCTCGTACCACTTTTCAAATTTCGTGGCAGAGTTGGGAATCGAATCCGGGCCTCCGGGGTGGCAGCTAATCACACTAACCACTACACCACAGAGGCGGACGCAGAAACAATCTCCAATATTATTTCGTGTGTGATTTTCGTTTCGTTTTATGATTGTAATTATGTTACACTGCACGTAAGTATACGGGGTGTCCAAAAATTACGGTGAATGGGCCGATATTGCAATGCTAACGTGTGGTGACACTGCGCGCATGCGCACGTAAATAGAGAGGCATCCCGAGAAGCGCCACGTAGCTTTGGACACATCGAGCTAAAGCAGGTTATTCTGCTGCAGCCAGTCGAACGTAGTGCGTGTGAAGACTTGTGGAATGGTGTAATGGAACAACGCATAAACATCGACTTCTGTTACAAGTTTGGTAAAATAGCGACGGACACGCATGTCATGTTGGTGCAAGTGTACTGAGCAGAAGCAGTAAGCTGAAAATGATTTTACGACTGATTCAAACGCTTTCGGGATGGACAGAAAAGTCTTAATGATGCGCCATGCGCAGATAGGTCTTATGGCGACGATGGGATAGGAAAGGTCTAGGAATTGGAAGGAAGCAGCCGTGGCCTTAATTAAGGTACAGCCCCAGCATTTGCCTGGTGTGAAAATGAGAAACCACGGAAAACCATCTTCAGCGTTGCCGACAGTGGGATTCGAACCCACTATCTCCCGGATGGAAGCTCACAGCCGCGCGCCCTTAACCGCACGGCCAACTCGCCCGTTGCGCCATGTTTTGAACATCCGCTGTACTTCCTGGATCTCGCGCTTCACGCTTCTTCACCCTCCGTTCCTTCCCCGCCTCAAGGGAATCCTGAAAGTTAGAAATTGTGCTGATTTACTGGATATCCAAGCAGTGTTGCCAGGTCTAATAATAAAAAAATCGGTTGAATGCAGTAAAAATTTCGGGAGTTTTAATGAAAATTTCGGTAGTTTCTCGAGCACCGAAATGTTACAATGAGTTAGTATGAGAAAAATATACAATTTCGTTGACCCGTACTCTCTGACCACTCTGTGCTTCTTCTTATTCTTCTTCTTCTTCTTCTATTTCTGCCCACTTTTTCTGTAGGTGTATTTATTCATCAGGCGTAGAAATTGTGTACCTATTTTGAAGTTGTACCAGGATACAGATTTTATATTCTGTATGTAGGTCGAGAATTTCCCTTGGAATGATTCAGTCAAGCATGAGATTTGGGGTCGATAAGAGGGGAGTAATTCGAGCCCAGAATGAATGCGGGAAGTACCGAACGAGTGTTGTTATCGATGAAACGCAAACTCGTGTCATTTCCTGAGTTCGTGCAGCTCTTTTCAGAAACACTCCCAATGAAGGTGAGCTGTATGTATCATTTCAACTACTTACCAGGCCTCCTGCCATTCTTAAATTTCTGGCAATACCGGGAATCGAACCCCAGCCTCCGAGAACGGCTGCTAATTGTGCTATCCGTTACGCTACGGAGGTGGACATCGACAAGACGTCACGCATTGAGACGAAGAAAGTGTTACTCGGCACAAATACATTATGCACCATTAAACATTATTATTAAGTTTCCTTAACTTAGGATTAGAAGAAATTTCGGGGGATTTTTAGTTTTTCCGAGTTTTCTGGTGTGTTGCAAATAAATCGGGAGATCTCCTGAAATTTCGGGAGACCTGACAACACTGCATTTGAGGACGTATGACATCAGTGCTTTGACTGACTCCAAAAGAAAGTGTATTTCTGGTAACGGAGAGTATTTTGAAGGCGACTAAAGGTATTTAAACACAAGACAATTAAATGCAAAATTTGTGACAAGACACGTCGTAAAGTACTACCACAGATTCCACGACCAGAAACGTACTTGCCATGACACTAGACTACAACTTAGGTGTCGGTAGATACAGAGTGGGTTGTTGTACCATATGCTCTGTACTCTGACCGGCCAACCGAGCAGAGGAAAGTTGGTTACGGCTCTACCGTGGCTCTACGCCTCTGCATTAGGGAGACGAGTCTGGGGCATAGTCCAGACTTCACGCCTGACACCCCCCCCCCCCCATTTGACTGTCCTGAGAATGGTTTTCCGTGGTTTTCCATTCTCCTGCACTAAAGGTGAATGCCGGGACAGTTCGTAGTATAGGCCACGGCCGCCAACCCCTCATCTTCTCCGCACATCTCCTTCACCGTAACAAATCTCCCGGCCTGAGATAAGGCGTCACCGTTTAGGAGGCCCGCCTCCCCCTTCAGGGAAGGAATGAAAACGTTTAGTAGTAGTACAACTTAGATCTGCATTACTAGTTCCAATCATAAATGAATCATATAATAAATGTTCACCCACAGTAACTACTTCCGAAAAAATACAGGCTATTTAAAGTACTATCATTACTGTTATAATATCTCAACATCCAATTAATTAATTACGTCTGTAATAATTTTTGTACTTAGGTTAGAGTAAGTAATTCCAATTACGTACCTCTGTACATTAAGTTATAATATTTTATCCAGGAAATCTAGGACCTAAAGGAAGAGAATTGTTCATATCTGAATTTGCTGGATACATCTAGGTTGTTTAAAGTTTCTTTTGTATTTCATTTAAGAAAAAAATTACATTAATGACAAAACATTACGTTTACCCAATAACTACTCAAATCGTGAAGGAAAAAGAAGAAAAATAAATCAAGACTGAATGGGTGCCATATTTTTACTTCCCGTTAAACAACTATTTAACCGTATGTCTTTGAAATGACTTTATGATGCAACGTATGTTATTTAAATAATGTATACAAGCCCATGTGGGATTCACTAAAATGATTGATGAACTACTGTATTGTCAATAAAGTGAACTAAAATAAATAATTTAAATTAAATTGAAACATCGTTTCTAATTTCTCTTTACTTTGTGCTATGGTATCATTCACCGAACGTTTTAGGCGCGCTTCGTAATATTTAATTCTAATGTATAATAGATTCTTGCTTGCATGCTTAATTAATTAGCCCAGTCCTTTCGTTATCATACAACTTCTTCTTTTGATAGAGTTTATTGTGGTATGATACGCGGTGAAATGAACAGTGCTGAAATTACAAACATGCTCTGAACATCAAAACACAACTTGCAAGGCAACCCGTATGTAACTGCGTCAGTAGAGCATATGTTTAAAATATGCACCCTCACGTCTCATGCATTGTTTATAACGGCCCTGTAGGTTGTCAAACAGGGTAATGAACACCGTTTGCTGCGAGGATACAAAAATGAGTGTAACTTCTCTCGTAATTTGAGAACGCCCCTAGGTGGGTCATCTGATTGAAAAATGGAGTATTTCAGCATGTCCATTTGTAGTCAACTGGAGGAGTAAGGTCCGGGAAGTGTTTGGGAATCCCATTCCACGGGAAATTAATGCGGGCTGTACCCCCATCTTGCTGCATCCGTTATCGTTGCATTGGGAAATTTCTGACTGTACTGTTTGATGTTCATCAGCGTATGTTAGTAATTTTAGTACTATTTGCTTTCTTTGTATTTATCTTCTTCTATTTGTTGTTGTTGTTGTTGTGTAATTTACGGTATATTCTGGCTCTTGGCTGAATGGTCAGCGTACTGGAGTTTGGTTCAGAAGTCCCCGGAATCGATTCCCGGCCCGACTGAGGAATTTAACTGGGTTTGGCTAATTCTTCTCGTTCGGGGACTGAGCGTTTCTGTTCGTCTCAGTACACTTCTTTTCATTTAAAAATGCCACACTGCACTACCAACAATCACAGAAATATGCAATAGTGAATATTTCCCTCCACTTAATTTTGGCATCATAATGGACATCCACCCGTAAAACTGGGCCTAACTTACATCAGCTGTCGACCCCAGTAAACGGAGGAAAAAGAAGAATAGAATGAAGTGGTTAATAAGGTTTCGTTTCCTTTCGTTCCTGTGCTTTCGTAAGCAGGTGTTGCCACCGTGATATCTCCCAATAACAATATATTTATTTATAATAAGAGACTAACAATAATAATAATAATACGAAAGAAGTAAAGTTTTTACGGTTTAATTGCAGAGTAAATGAATGTTTGGAAGTAAAGATAAAATTAAGATAGAGACAGAAATTGTCAACTACTTCTTCGATGAATTTAAAAATGAAAATTGTTATATTATGGGCATAAGTACAGAAGATTGCATCGTATGCTCGTGGGCTGTATAAGTATAAATTTCATATCGCAGAACAATACAGTACTTGCGGATAGATAGCAATTCAGCTTTTTACTCATACATACGAGTACCAGGGAGAAGTATTCTAATAACAGATATTGTAATTGAGATTTTAGCTTTAACAAACCGAAATTAATTTATGGAGTAATATAAGCTCTTATTGAATGCTAGTTAAGATTTATGTTACTGAAGTTACTTTTGACGTGAATGTTTACTTAGTCATTAGATAATGTTCCTCAATAATAAACATATATATTTTTAGAAGTAATAATTCAGTCCAACCATAATTTGTTCCCTGTCATTATTTGAGTAATTTGAATTTTAAATAGAGAAGCAATTTGTGCAATTTATAGTTCTTGTGCTACTTCTGTTATGTACAGAAAGTGCAAATTCTAGAGGATACCCAGTTTGAAACTGATACTAAAATATATTTCACTTGACAGTGCATCAAAATGGTAACGCTCGTAATTTGTCCTAAGTGGATTATTGAATAACATTTGAGGCTTCGTACACTAGCAATAAATTTTAACTTGCCAGACAGCGATCACGTTTTAATTGCTGTACACTTTATGAGCCAAGCTCAAGGTTATTCCCTTAACGATGCCGTTACTTGTACGTGGAACGTGGTGAGTGATGTTAATCGAGGCTTGTTTGTTACGAGGTCTTATATTTGGCAGTCTCTGGGTCCTAATAAGCACCTAGAATCCTCATTAGAGGAAGTATGAGTTAATGCTAATGTCTCTGTGAAACCCTCAACAGCTTTATCTTTTAATATGTTATTTGGTCCTTGGTAAAAGTAACCACATTTTCTTCAAGTTCATATTTCCACCTGTGAACCTGTTATTACACAATGAGCTAGCGACAGGCAGATGTCTTTCTTGTGGCAGACCTACGTGTTATCTTTGTCGTTGTCGTTTTAAGACGCCAAACGTCGTCATTATTTTTACAGCATGGAAACCTCCAAGACTAAACGGGTTATGAAATTATATCTAAATATATATAAAGTAGGAGTTTTGTCTGTGCATTAATCAGAATCTAAAGATAATGCTATTTCTGTATTGGTCGTGTCCGCAGTAATAAGAAAATGACCGGACGAGTTGGCCATGTGGTTAGGGGCGCGCAGCTTTGAGCTTCCATCCGGGAGATAGTGGGCTCGAACCCCACTGCCGGCAGCCCTGAAGATGGTTTTCCGCGGTTTCCCATTTTCACACCAGAAAAATGCTGGGGCTGTACCTTAATTAAGGCTACGGCCGCTTCCTTCCCACTCCTTACCCTTTCCTATCCCATCGTCGCTATGAGACCTATCTGTGTCGGTGCGATGTAAAGCCACTAGCAAAAAAAGGAGTATTGCCTGGACATTGCTCTGAATTTCTGTACCAGTTGTGTCCGCAGTAAGAAGGAAATGCACTTTTTTATTTTCTGTCTGTCTGTCTGTCTGTCTGTCTGTCTGTCTGTCTGTCTGTCTGTCTGTCTGTCTGTCTGTCTGTCTGTCTGTCTGTCTGTCTGTCTGTCTGTCTGTCTGTACGCGGATCACGAGAAAATGGTTGAAGAGAATTTAATAAAAATCGGTATTAAAGTCTTAAAATGAGGCACTGCAATGCAGGCTATAAATAAATTTTCCACGCTGAGTGAAATGGTAGTATAGGGGAAGGCCTAAAATATCGAATATCTATATTACTAGTGGTCCTGTCAATAAATACTACATAGCTTACTGAAGTTATGTAGAATTACATTTCCGATCATTTATGTAAACCATTTTTACTGTACCGGCTACAATGACAGAGATATCCATGAATTTCGATGTTTGTTGCTAACTGCATATCAACGCCGAACCACGAGAAGATAGGTGAACGGAATTTAAGCGGTATGTAATGTCAGGGAATAACGTTCTACAGTCTAGGCCAGGGCATCTCAAACTCTCAAAATCTTACGCGTGGAAACTGAGGCGGAAGGGCTCCGTGTTCTGTGCATCGGTCCGACTCGGCTCAACTCGGCTTGACTCGGATGGTGTAGTGTGCTGAGAGCGACGAAGCGTTTCTTGATAGACGGCTTGTTTATCAGTGAAATAGGTAAGTGCAAGACAACAACCTAATCGTAGAGCAACTTGTTTCGAATGAAGCAAACATTTACGAAAGTCTTTCAATCGAACTGGGAACTTTCGTATCTTTTTTTAGTCGTGACGATAAAGCCAAATGCTTAATCTGAGGGACCATAATTACGTGATCATCAAAAAGATCTGTTTTTCAATTTCTTTTTTTCTTTTTCTCTTTTGACTTGTACGAAAACTAGGTTGCGTGCAAGTATTTCTGATCGTAATTTAAAGAACGCTCTCAGAATTGCTGTCAGCCGATCCCTTGTTCCAGATATTACTGGTATAATTGCAAAGAAAAAGGAAAAGAAGAGCTAGAGAAGATAAATTGTCTGCTCAAACCATACTGAAAGACTAGATTTTAACACTCGTAACATTGTCCCATATAACTGAGTGTCTCTGCTCACCGCACATAAACATTTCCCAGTGGGAAAGGTGAAGAAGGCAGAGACAGGCGGAACGGGTGAAAGGGTGTAGGGGAAGTGGAGTGAGAGTTTGCACTCTGGTCAACCTAGTGAAGTCGTCTCCTGCACCTTGCGCCGTGCAGTGCACTGGTGCATGCACCCTGAAAGGCCCAAGTCTAGGCCATACATAATTTTATTTACGCTGAATGAAATGGTAGTTAAGGGAAAGCGCTTAAAATTTAACTTCGAGATACCTATATTTTTGGTCCTATCGGAATGTACTACATAGCAATGTTATAGAGAACACATTTTCTGATCATTTATGTTTTTAAAGCACTTATATCGTACTGACTATGATAACAGATTACTGATGAATTTAGACTTTTGTAGCTTAGTTCATATCAACGCTGAACATTGCTAACACGGAAATATTGCTCAATCGTGTTAAGTGGCGATGGCTTTTGACATGATTGGCTCAAGGTGCAAAATCGCGTGGTCATTGGTCCATATCGACCAGGAAAATTGTAAAGAATATTATCATAAAATGAGGAAGAAACGTAAATGAACTATCACCTGAAGGATAAGACAAGGGGAATCATGAAAGGACGAAGGACTTCCTTTACATTTGATACTCTATTATCCCAGAGTTGGAAGAAAACTAAATTTGAATATCCACAATATCGAAATCTCATAAAACTGTTCAAACGTAACATTACATTGACCATTGCTGTGATGTGATTTTTCTCTTCTGCTGCCACTCATATCCGAGAGATGAGATTATATGCTATATGATCGTCCTGTCAAGGACGGGTACGGCAGCTAGTATACTGTAGTGTATACTCCAAGCAATCCAATTGAGGAAACGTTGTAAGACCCAGAAAATGTCTTTGTACGCAAACGCGATCCATAGTCATCATAAAATGGAAAGTCATATTTAAAACATTGTTCATGATTCACAATGCACTAGTAAGAAAATACAAGTACAGTGTCTATCAGCACACATTACAATTTTATTACAAGCGGTTTTCGGAAACTAAATTCGATCATCAGTAAAATGCTTCAGTGTTAGATTGAACATTTCGTGTCCACGTAGTATGTGTCGTTGAATAAAACAACATTGGCGACCAGTTCGGTTTACTCCAAAAAAAAAAAAAAAAAAAAAAACAGAACGAAAGGAAGAAAACGTTCTCTGTTGCTCTAATTAATGGTGGATGAACAGTATTCTCTTTACACAGGGTGTAACAATAATACGGAAAACTTTCAGGACACACGTAGAAAAATAAAATACGTTCATGTACATGGTGTCCGAAAACGCTTTATTAACATGTTAGAACTAATTTTCTACAACTCTACGTAACACATTCATCTTCTTCTTCTACGGCTCTTCCCACACCTGTGCGGCAGCGGTTGCGAACTGCTATCAATCAATGCTGTCAACAATGCTGAAAAGCTGATACTTCTGGTACAAAATGGGAAAATGTTGTGGCAACAGCGAGAGTCTAATTACCACATGCGAGACGTGCAGAAGTTTCGAGGAGTAAGGTGGCGAGAGAAATGGCTGAGCCAGGTAAATTTAATTTTATTCTAGTTTATTCATTTTATACCAGTTTATTTGATTCTTATATCTGAATATTCTTTATAACAAGTTCAAAATGTAATTTTCATTAAGAAAATATAGCTATATATATATATATATATACATATACAGGGTGAAGCGAAATTCGCGCACTCGGGTGTCGCAGCGCGACTCCTCACATGCCAGCAATAAAAAAATGCCTCTTACACAAGTTCGTCCTGCGAGTATATCCGGCAGAGAAAGGACGTTGAAGAGTGGCAATCTGGCAACACTGTGACCACATATAGGGTAACTACCTCTGTCAGCCGTATTTGTCGTACTGTACAGTTGGTGCAGTGGATAGCGTTTTGGAATAGCATGCAGGAGGTCGAGGGGTCGATCCTGGGTTGAGGCGTATGTTTTTTATTTCGTAAATGTAGTCCAGGTCCGCCTCTGTGGTGTAGTGGTTAGCGTGATTAGCTGCCACCCCCGGAGGCCCGGGTTCGATTCCCGGCTCTGCCACGAACATTGGAAAAGTGGTACGAGGGCTGGAACGTGGTCCACTCAGCCTCGGGAGGTCAAATGAGTAGAGGTAGGTTCGATTCCTACCTCAGCCATCCTCGAAGTGGTTTTCCGTGGTTTCCCACTTCTCCTCCAGGCAAATGCCGGGATGGTACCTAACTTAAGGCCACGGCCGCTTCCTTCCCTCTTCCTTGCCTGTCCCTTCACAAGGCCCCTGTTCAGCATAGCAGGTGAGGCCGCCTGGGCGAGGTACTGGTCATACTCCCCAGTTGTATCCCCCGACCCAAAGTCTGAAGCTCCAGGACACTCACTGCCCTTGAGGTGGTAGAGGTGGGATCCCTCGCTGAGTCCGAGGGAAAAACTGACCCTGGAGGGTAAACAGATTAAGAAGAAGAAGAAGAAGAAGATTAAGATGCCAGATACCATACCACCTGGACTACATTTACGAAAAAAAAACATACGCCTCAACCCAGGATCGACCCCTCGGCCCCATGCATACAAACCCAAACAGCACGGATAATATGTGCTGACATAGATAGTTACCCTACATGTGGTTACAGTGTTGCCAGATTGCCACTCTTCAACGTCCTTTTTCTGCCGTATATACGCGCTGGACGAGGTTTTGTGAGAGACATTTTTTTTTATTGATGGCATGTGAGGAGTCGCGCTGCGACGCCCGAGTGCGCGAATTTCGCTTCACCCTGTATATTCCTGTCCGATCAATTCATACCTGGTCCGAATATTTTAATTTTTCTGAAAGTGCCGTATATAATAAATCATTGCCTCCAGCGTTTGAATTATAGAAAATAAAGATGATGTTTCTCATTTCACATAAATGTTTTCATTCTGTGTCTGGACAACGAAACTCCACACATGCTTCCGATTGCTGTGGCCGCCCGAAACAAGCATTATCGCACTGATGAGAGAGAATTATTTCCGCTATTTCTATTACCCCATCTGTTACAAAACATACTCTGGGATAAGAGAAGATTTCCTTTGCCTGGTTGGGAATTAGGAAATTCATGTTAAAATTGAAAAAAAAAGTTGAAAGGGAAAAATTCTCCAGCTTCCCGTTTCAAATTGAACATTGCTCACCTCAAAGTTGCAGCTAGACGTTTTCTCAGGTGGAAAAATTTCTCGATAAAGTTACTGTATATCTGTAAGTGATATTCTACTTTTTGTAATATCTATCACATACATGAAAATTCACCAAACATTTATCTTTTCGATAAAATATAACTTAACCACTCCCGTCTCTTGTTCCGAGCTCTTCTCGCTAGAAGAGGTGTACCTAATGCGTAAAGATCACGCAAATATTCAGGAAGCGTCTTTACTTCACACATATACCTATTAAAAATTCGACCGAATACGCAACCAAAGAACGATAGTGTACGCACCAGTTCGGACGAACTCTCTTTATTTTTCAAATAATTATTTTATATTCTAGAGCAAAGTAAAGGATACATAATTAATTACAATGCTGCTTAAATTAGACATACTGTTACAGATAAACAGCAAATACAAAATCAACAAACAAACAAACAAATCTTGAGAAATACACGACCATTAAGATATCTCGTTTTTTTAAATAATTAACACACGTGATCCATCACTTTAATGAGGAACGGATAGGCGATCCACTTTCGTCGGTGAGCGATAAACTATAAAATTACATCGTTAATTTAGATTATTAAATAGAGAAACAAATAAATGCATACAGAAACAAAGTAGTATTTACACAAGCTATATCATCACAAGGTAAGAACACAAAGTTCATTGAATTTCTTCTGCCCTCCAGAAGAACTGTACACTTTCAGTTTTTGTCTCGCTGTCTTGAGAAACTGCCTAAAACCTTGTACAGAGCATTTCTCGTTGGTCTGCGCATAATGAAGAAAGCCCATTGCTAGCCATACTAAGGCAAACTTGTTTTTCCTGTTGGGTATGTCCAAAGCTAACAAGATACGGTATATCTCGTTAGGGTTATTGGATGATGTTAACTGCTGCACCAGAGTCAGTGTCCATCGCCAAACGTCCATCATACCATCACATCGTGTTAGTCTGTGGAGCTGTGTGTCAATAGTTGGAATCTCACATTTTTGACACAAGGGTGACTGGACCAAGTTGTGGCGACATTTTTTCTCCTCGGTTGGTATGGCATCTTGGATGGCTAGTATGCTGAACTTTTCCAGTCTGTTGGGATCTCTTGTGTTGTGAACTGCTTCCAATATTTTTCAAATTTCTGTTGGGGAATTTTTCCATGATCTGTGGGGTAACAAATTGACGGCTTAAAAGAAGACATTAGATGATTTGCGTGGGTGGAATGCACTGTTGATTCACATAAGGATAGAAAGATTCAATAGTATGCAGTACTCGTTTAAAGGTGATGTCCAAAAATGCATATCATTAATATCTCCGAGTCCGTTCTTTGCCATTAGAATTGACCTCAGAAGCAGAGCCTGGCATTTAGCGGAGACGGCGATGAGGCCTAGGCCCCCTTGGTCAACTGGCCTTCTGAGCTGATTTCTTGATATGCGATAGATGTATCCTCTCCGTAGATAGTAACTCATTCCATGTTCCACTCTTCGTGCATGTTTCTCTGAAATGGGGAGGACCTGAGCCGCGTACCATATCTTGGACAGAGCGAATGAGTTAATGTGCCATACTTTCTATATTAGATTAAGATTTCTGCTGAGATGCTTCGTCATTGTGTTCCAGACAGTGTTGATGACTGCAGTCCAATTCTTTTCGACTGTCTCCCGAAATTTGCCTGTAAATATCAAACCGAGAATTGTTATTTCTTCTTTGACAGGGATTCCAGCAATTGTGATGAGGTTTGGCCAGGTACCGAGAGGTAACAAGACAGATTTCTGATAATTCACTTTCGCGTTGGCGGCTCTTTCGTACAAAGATATTCTTCGCACAGATTCGCCCGAACACGCAGTTCGCATGTTTCCGCTTCCAATGGACGACAAGCCTTACTGGCACGCGACACTAATCTGAACGTTCTACTCAATCTCATTGTAAAGGAGACTGCACACTACGCTCACGTTTCCCTTGTTATAATTTGTCAAAACGACATATCAACCTCAAGTGATCACATTACCCTGACGTGTTCATTTATTAAATGAATGACCTTTAGTATGACAAACGCTCTCAGCTGTTGCTGTTCTGTACGATACCTTTACTGAATTTAATGTTTTAGGCAAAAGTACTAAATCGATGAAGAATTTCAAGGGGACCTTAGTGAGGAGGAGGAAACAATAGCAGCTCTTAGTATAGCATTGGAATTAGAAAATGCAAAGGAGTGGGTACATCCTATAAATGCTAAGAAGTAGTGAAGTAATAATCGAATACAAAATAATCGCTTATTCGATTACTTCATTGTATACGGTTATACGATTATATTTCTCATTCAATTAATTTTCGATTATTCGAATGAATGAGGCAATCGAATAGTGAATATTTTATCATTCGATTTTTTTTCGATTTTTCATTCGGAACTGCATTAGAATGAATGGAGCAATCGAATAGCGAATATATTTTCATCGATAAGGTTTCGATTATTTTTTCGATTATTCATTCCGAACTGCATTAGAATGAATAAGACAAATGAATATTGAATGCTTTCGAAATAAACGAATGAAACGTGATATTATTAAGAGAGTTAATTCACTCATTTAGTTTCAAAATTTGGGGATATGTTTGAAAAGAGGCGTATTTCTATTTTTCATAAGAGTTCATCTATCCGCTTATTTCAATGGATTATCCACCCGGCACACTTAAATCGAAAAATTGATTCAGGACACATCCGAGTATTCTATGCGATACAACTGAATGACATTTGAAACGTATTCCATTATTTATTCGATTATTTAAACAATCGGATGGAGGTTATTCTTTCTTCTTTCTTGATCAGTTTACCCTCCTGGGTTGGTTTTTCTCACGGACTCAGCGAGGGATTCCTCCTCTACCGCCTCAAGGGCAGTGTCCTGGAGAGTGAGACATTGGGTTGAAAGATACAACTGGGGAGAATGACCAGTACCTCGACCAGGCGGCCTCACCTACTATGCTGAACAGGGGCCTTGCGGGGGGATGGGAAGATTGGAAAGGATAGGCAAGGAAGAAGGAAGGAAGCAGCCGTGGCCTTACCTTAGGTACCATCCTGGCATTTGCCTGGAGGAGAAGTGGGGGAAACTACGGAAAGCCACTTCCAGGATAGCTGAGGTGGGAATCGAACCCACCTCTACTCAGTTGACCTCCCGAGGCTGAGTGGACACCGTTCCAGCCCCCGTACCACTTATCGAATTTCGTGGCAGAGCCGGGCATCGAACCCGGCCTCCGAGGGTGGCAGCTAATCACACTAATGGAGGTTATTTGATTATTAAAAGTATTCGAATATCCCATCACTACTAAGAAGAATGAATAACCGAGCGAGCTGTCCGTCCGATAAATATCAAGTATTTTATTGGTGCTCGAATTTAGTTTCCAAAAACCGGTTTAATTTGTACGGCCACGGACTGTTTTAGTTTACCGTGGTATTGTACACTTACTTTCAGTCCGACTCAGTAGATAAATGGTTAGCGTGCTGCCCTTTGGTCCAGATGGTCTCGGCTTTGATTCCCGGCCGAGTCAGGGACTTTAACCTTATTTGGTTAATTCCAATGGCTTGAGGGCTTTGTGTGTGTGTGTGTGTGTGCCATCTTCAGCGTTACAAATATCCATCATAGGTAGGGCTCCATTTTCACAGTCACGCAAGTCGCCTATACGGGTCAGTTCAGAAAGACCTGTACCAGACCCCTTTTTATCGTGTCAGCGTATGCAAATGACATAGTCCTTACAGACGACCTGGCTGATGTTTCTACCAGACACGCCCCCCACTCCCCTGTGACAACCTCCTTTCTGCTGTTACATGCTTCTAGCAACGTGGCACACCGGGCGAGTTGACCGTTAGTTACGGGCGCACAGCTGTGTGCTTGCATCCGACAGATAGTGGGCTCGAGCCGTGAAGATTGTTTCTCCATGGTTTCTCATTTTCACACCAGGCAAATACTAAGGCTGTACCTTAATTAAAGCCACGGCCGCTTTTTTCCCATTCTTAGGCTCATACTATCCTATCGTCGCAATAACACGTATCTGTGTCGGTGCGACGTGAGGCAAATTAAAAAAAACAATGTGATTGACAAGTTACTTCTTCTTCTTAATCTGTTTACCCTTCACGGTCGATTTTTCCCTCGGACTCAGCGAGGGATCACACCTCTACCGCCTCAAGGACAGTGTCCTGGAGCTTCAGACTTTGGGTCGGGGGATACAACTGGGGAGAATGACCAGTACCTCGCCCAGGCGGCCTCACCTGCTATGCTGAACAGGGGCCTTGTGGAGGGATGGGGAGATTGGATGGGACAGGCAAGAAAGAGGGAAGGAAGCGGCCGTGGCCTTAAGTTAGGTACCATCGCGGCATTTGCCTGGAGGAGAGGAGGGAAACCACGGAAAACCACTTCCACTTCCACTCAGTTGACCTTCCGAGGCTGAGTGGAACCCGTTCCAGCCCTCGTACCACTTTTCAAAATTTGTGGCAGAGCCGGGAATCGAACGCGGACCTCACGCTAACCACTACAGCACAGAGGCGGACACAAATTACTTACCTCCCTCCAAAATATGAGCGGAGGGTGACACTCAGCCCACCCTCCGCAAGGATGAGTTATCATATTACATTGGACTACCCGACTTCTCCTTATTTACTCCAATCATAACAGATTTCATTAAGGGAGACTACTTCTGACACCAGTCTGAATTTTATACCGAGCATATCATTGTTCACATTCGTTCTTCTGGATTTACTTCAGTCCAACCATAGAGAGAAACAGTGTATGATATTTGCTTTACGTCGCACCGACACAGATATGTCTTATGGCGACGATGGGATAGGAAAGGCCTAGGAATTGGAAGGAAGCGGCTGTGGCCTTAAGGGGGGAGACCCAGCTTAACAAAGGAAAAAATAGGTTAATATTCATTCGATTGTTAAATATGCTACAATTATTGTTGACAATTGCTGCACATATCCCAGTATTGGCATGCTTCCTGGCAACCAGAAGCAACTTCAGTAATGTCAGAATTTTAATAATTTTAATATTTTAAAATAAAATTATCAAAATTTCCCGCCTTTTTAACAGTTTATCACTGTTCCCCTTATAAATTCCAAGTTTATAAGAATTTTCGTACTTTCCTTTTTTTTAAGTGTGTATCAAAACTCCAGCTACAAAATGAACTTCAATCATTAACATAGACTGTGATTTGGATTTTTTGTCGCGTTTTTGTTCCGAGCACCAGAAACTATTAATAGCTTTTTAAATAAAAAAGTTATGAAAAATCGAATTTAAATCCTATTGGTCTGAATGAGGTACAGATTATAGTACAGCATTATGGAAGGAAACTCTGAAAAAATCATAATTATCCGTGAATCAGTAGGAGACTTATGAAGGAAACCGTGATATATTGTTAAAAAGGCGAGAAATTTTGAACATCTTATTTTAAAATGTTATAATTAGAATTTTGACATTATTGAAGTTGCTTCTGATTGCCCTTAAGCATGCCAATCCTGGGGTATGTGCGCCATTTGTCAACAACGTTTGTAGCATATATAACAATCGAATGAATATTGGCCTATTTTCCCCGTGTTGAGCTAGGTCTCCCCCCTTAATTAACGTACAGCCCCGGCATTTGCCTGGTGTGAAAATGGGAAACCACGGAAAACCATCTTCAGGGCTGCCGACAGTGGGGCTCGAACCCACTATCACCCGATTACTGGATACTGGCCGCACTTAAGCTACTGCAGCTATCGATCTCGGTAGAGAGAGAAACAGTAACTGTTGGATTATGGAGGAAGGTCACTATTTTCACCCCCAACAATGGGTCTCATTTCTGAACCTAAGTGTAGTAGTACTGAAAAATAGACAGCGTAATCAGGGAGGATAATTCACTTCGTCGACAGCTTTCAAGATAGAAAAGGGTTACGATCAACTCCAAGCACTCAGCGCATTGACCTCAATTACGACGTTGACGAGCAATCGAATTACGTTTATCACTCGGGAGTGTAATGTTTGGACTACTTGGCAAAGTTGATAGTTCGTGCAGAAGAACCACACAAAAATTACGGCCTTTGCAGCAGGGAACAAGTAGCAGTGAAAAGTGTGTAGAGGAAATGATCATTGTTCTAATTCTTACTAGAATACACTCATATCTCACCTTATATTGATCTGAGCTCCATAACGTAACAATTAACCCAGGAGCGCATCATGTGGTGTACATACTTCTTCAGACGTAATGTCAGCAACGGGTGCAAAAACAATCTGTTCATTTTCTGTCACCGTGTCAGCGTTCGCCTCCGTGGCTATGTGGTTAGCGTGCTGTCCCGGGTTCGATTCTCACAGGGTCGAGAATTCTTACCATAATTTCAATGGCTGGGTGTATGTGCCGTCTTCATCATCATTTCATCCTCATCACGATGCACAGGCTGCCTACGGGGGTCAAATCAAAAGATATGCATATGGCGAGCCGAATATGTCCTCGGACAGTCCCAGCATACGCCATTTTATTTTCTTACCATATCAGCGTATGCAAATGACATAATCCTTATAGGCAGTGATCCAGAGGAACTGGCTGAAATGTTACAGAAACTAAGCGTAGGGTGAAAATTTGTTGGACTGTGTGTAAATCTTAAGGTTAATGATCTAGAAGTTACGCCACTTTAAACAACAATCATCATCATCATCATCATCATGTAAACATTACCAAAACAAAAATTGACACAGGTCATACCCGCATTGTAGTGGACGGTAACTTTATTGAATCCTTTGAAGAATACGTCTCCTTCGGCCTCACTATAAAGGCAGGTCAACCAAATCAAACACGCAGTATTGGGCTGAGTTAGCCAACCCAACTTTTGACAAACTCAGTTACTTTCTGAAAGACCCAAAAGTTCTAGTTAACCTAAAGCGTAAAGTTTACAAGTCATGCATATTGATAGTAGCAACGTACGATTTTGAAACCGCCGGACTGTCCCTAAATGGTGCTGAGAAACTACGCCACAGCCAAAGATCTGTGGAAAGGGGACTGTTGGGTAGCGGCTCAATCGAATGTGAGAAATAAACCGTGAGAAGGAAAAGAAGGGTAACAGACATTATAAAGCGGGTGGCAACGATGAAATGGAGATACGTTAAGCTTCTGGCCAGAAGCTCAGACGAGAGGTGAACCAAGCAGCTCCGATACTGGTTTCCTAGAACACAAACGAAGAGACTAGGTCACCACTAACTCCGTTGGCACGATGATATAAGGAGTTGCACTGGAAGTAACTGAACACATATCAAGGCTGGAGAAGAAGAAGTAGAAGGAAAAGGAATAAGAAGAAGAATGAAGGATACACTTTCGATGGGAAACTGTCCAGTGATTTTTAGTTAACTTGCAGAAGAAGTCTAAATCAAATGGAGATCAACATGTCGGGATACGGGACTATTCCAACATTCCGTAAATGTAAATAATTGGGTAACACAGGTAGAAGTTTTTTATTACACGATTAAGTAGGAGATGATATGCTCAAATATGCACTGAGTATTGTGTAAAATAAAGTTCATTCTAAGAAAGCATTCTGCATGTTTGAATCTGAATCCGACACCTAGAACTGTTGAGTTTCAGGCACCAGTTGCCCATTCTCAACCTCAGCATCACCAGGAATTATGTTCAAGTGGTTAAACATCACTAATGTCTCTAAAATGTACTGTACCATTGTGTTTCATAGAAAAAGTTTCGTTCCTTCCTAATCTATAAGAACTAATTTACAACCGAATCTACCATTTCTTTAATTTTCACAATTATGATTTGGCAGTTCTTCAAACTGATGCGTTTCGTAAAATATACTTACATTTATCTAACGAAAACACAATCACCTGCCTTTAGAGAAGCTATCTGCTTATTGGAAATCTACTATGTATTACAAGATCACTAGGGAGTCCTTGAGATACCTAATGGAAATCGAACTGCGTACCTCTTGTCCAATATCTTGGAACATGTAGATGAATACGTTAGGTAAAATAATTGTTACTTTACTTAAATCCATGTATTCCATTTCAGAGACACGAAAGCTACTATTCTGAAATACTGAGAACATTTTTTCGCGATATCTCTTTCAACTCAAAGTAATAACTCTTTCACGTTACGGTGTGATCCTGGTCACCCCTAGCTGCGTGATGCTTGCTCACTCTAGGGACGTCTCCGTGCGTCTCGACGCATGATGGAGTGCAAGGACGAAGCTCGCTGACAGTGATGAAGAGTTCCCCTAAAATTTATTCTCATTTCACGGCGAACTTTGTATGTCATGTGTATGAATGGTGAAATTTTACTCCTCTGCGTGTGAGTGTGATGAGGAATTATTATCCCATTAGGCTGGCACTAATCACAGGAAAAATATGACTCTAATTAAATAACTGAAGAACTTTATAAAGAAATAGTGTTTTAAATCTTGAAGATGCTCTCAAGTGAGTTAAATAAATGTTTGGACGTTTGATAATTTAATTCGTACGTTGCCAACTTCAGCACTCCACGACTACTACAGAGGAGGAAAAACAAGACCTAACGGCGCAAGCACAAGACGTGTTTAAATGTGCTTCAAGGTCTCAGACTGAAGAATCTGGATGTGACAGATAAATATCCATCTACTGCAACTGATATGCTCTACCTTCTTCTTCTTCTTTACCGGTTTACCCTCCAGGGTCGGTTTTTCCTCGGAATCCCACCTCTATCGCCTCAAGGGCAGTGTCCTGGAGCTTCTGGCTCTGGGTCGGGGATACAAATGCTATGCTGAACAGGGGCCTTGTGGGGGGATGGGAGTATTGAAAGGGATAGACAAGGAAGAGGGAAGGAAGTGGCCTTGGCCTTAAGTTAGGTCCCATCCCGGCATTTGCCTGGAGGAGAAGTGGGAAACCACACGCAAAACCACTTCTAGGATGGCTGAGATGGGAATTGAACCCACCTCTCCCACCTCTACTCAGTTGACCTCCCGAGGCTGAGTGGACCCGTTCCAACCCTCGTATCACTTTTCAAATTTCGTGGCAGAGCCGGGAATCGAACCCGGTCCCCCGGGGGGTGACAGCTAATCACACTAACCACTACACCGCAGAGGCGGACATATGCTGTACCTACCTGGTACAAATATAACTGTAGAACATGCCTTCCAATTAAATGGATAAATTTCTCTCAAGAATCCAAAAAGAAATACTGTAATTAATTCTTCAAACATTCCCGCAAACATGTACTTTTCCTTTATATTAAATATTATAAAACAAAGTATCCAACAACAACAACTACACTCAATTTAACGCTTACGTGGAAAACGCAAAAGTATATGAGTGATATGAAAGACCAATTATAGTTTCGGGACACGTAAGTGGGCTATGTATTTTTATGAAATGGGTGGCATCGCTGAGAAGGAGGTTAGTGGGACATTTTTCGGGAATTTAAACGTATTATTCTTCATAATTAACAAAAAAGTACAATTATCTGACAAGTTCTCTGCTTACTGATTTTTGAGTTTGTTTCTTCTGAATCCAGTAATAAAATATGTATTGCTTACTTGTAGGTCATTATTCGAATAAAAAGCCATGTTCAGCAATTTTATAGCAATTTTCAGAAAATTTGAGTGGGTACACTTTGATGATTTTATACATTTTTGACACATTTATGGTAGTTTCGGGCCACCATTCAAACAATTCTGTCTGGACATGTGAAGCAACGTCCTTTTTATTACCTGCTGATACTATTTTTAACGTACATTTCAACAGCAAACCATGGCTTGCCGTACCATCGTGGCTTGTTCAGGCTTTTTCTTTATTCTGCAGTTAAAAATGAAATTGTCTAAGTTCTTTAGAGAATATATTTATGATACTCTCTAACATTCAGTTCGCTGGTTAATAAAATGAGCAAAATGCTTTTCTAGCAGCAACATCCATGGCATTGTTACATTCCACGGTACACAGCGTGCACAATGCAATGCACGGTTATGTAACGAATTTGATCCACGAAATGTATGTGTGTCCCAAATGAAAGATAATAATTACGTTTACACAAGTAAAGTCTAAAATCTCTGGTAAATTAACAAATACGGTCGTTACTAGAGAAATATGTATACGTACGGGCTGTAGACAGGACTCCATTATGTTGCATTCCGCTGTTCGTGTCATCTTTTGTTTCTTTCTTGAGGTCCATGGCTGGCACCGATGAATGGGAGTGCTATGTCTGTGAATTCACCGCGTTTCAACTCTAAGCTGTAAGCTACAGGTTGAACGGGACATAACTTCACTTTGGACACACATGGTGAAGTCCAGATCTCACACCTAGACTTCAGATGGATCCAACATATGTTCATATGTCTAGCGCGGGCAGTTCAAACAGCAAAATGGAGGTCAGCAGCATTCAGGAAGTTATCGCGTTCTTTAACGAGGCAAATGACCGTGCTGTAAGGAAGCTACAAGATCTAAAGCTATTGCCGAATAAATTCGTAAGTACCACAAAAATTATTTTTGTTGAAAGGAAAATAGCATGATCCCTGGGCCAATAAATCATTTAATGAATCCCTTGCATATCGCGATATAATTAAGAAAATGATGCCATATTTACTTTCTTTTTTTGCAGCACTACCGCGAAGAGACAAATGAAGTGACAGTCCTTCAAATTACATAGAATGAGAAAAAGTCAATAAATAAGAACTTCAGTCAGCAAAGACATAACACAGGACAGTGTTAGACAACCAAAGACTTACGAAAGCGCTGCGAAGTAGCAGGAATAGTAGTTGTAAGGCAGTAAAGTATTTATTCCCTACAAATTAAATATTTCGTATTATTTGTCAATTTACCTGAGATTTTAGACTTTATTTGAGTAAAAGCAATTATTATCTTCCATTTGGGACAAATATTACAGTGAAATTTCGTGGATCATATTCGTTTCCGTAACTGCAGTGCACACTGGAAAGACGACCCTTAGAAGGTTTGTAAACATACTCACAAGTGCATGTACCCCAACTCACAGCCAGAACGCCACGCTCAAATGAGAGGCAGTATTTGAGTTGAAGTTCTGAAAGCAATGCTGGCGTGGTCTAAGCAGTGTAGTAAGCGACTAGGATAGCGCAATGTGCAATATCAAAACATGAACTTACACGCATAATCACATTATGTCAAGAAGGATGGTCAACAAGGATGTTATTCGACTTGTGGGCCATAATCAAAGTGATGTAATTAACATGGAAGAGGTACAGGAAGAGAGGAACTGTTGATGACTTGCTTCGCACAAGTTGTCCGAGGGCTTCAACTGCAGTCATAGGGACCCTGAACGCAATGCCACCATGCTGAATACTGATCTCCGGGCAGCTACAATTCACCGCGTTTCAACTCTAAGCTGTAAGTTACAGGTTGAACGAGACATAAGTTCACTTTGGACACCCATGGTGAGGTCCAGATCTCACACCTAGACTTCAGATGGATCCAACATAACGCTGAATAGTCTCTTCAGAAGAGCCTCCATGGCTCAGGCGGCAGCGTACCAGCCTCTCACCTCTGGGTTCCATGGTTCAAATCCCGGTCACTCCATGTGAGATTTGTACTGGACAAACCGGAGGGGGGACAGGTTTTCCTCCGGATACTCAAGTTTTCCCTGCCATCTTTCATTCCAGCAGCACTCTGCAATATAATTTCATTTCATCTGTCAGTCATCAATCATTGCCCGAGAGGAGTGCCACAGGCTTTGGCAGCCGGCACAATTCCTACCCTCGCCGCTGGATGGGGGCTTCATTCATTCCATTCCTGATCCGGTCAAATGACTGGAAACAGGCTGTGATTTTCATTTTCTTCAAAGTCTCTTCAGAATTGGTGTAAAGTCCTTGTTCCTGACGATCGTCGACGTCGTGTTTGAAGGCAATATGGTCAGGCTTCACGTTTCAGATATACTCGTCAGTACGTGCAGCAACGTGGTGGTTCCTAGACTAGGCAATATCATGGCTATATGGTAAAGGAACAGCGTTCTTCAACCCCTAGTGACACCGCTTTTAGGACGGTAATTCGTCTTAATGGAGGATAATGCGCTCATCCATCGTGCAGTTCTCGATAATGACTTCTTTTGTGATTTTATTTATTTCGTATGGCATATATAGGGTACAGGAAAACTATATCTATATATATAAAAGCAAGTCGGGCTAGAGCGATGTATATATAAATATTTAAAAATGGAAAAAGACGTGAATTAATGAGGCACTTCCAGAAATCTCAGAAATTTGAAACTTGGTACGGGAGAAACTGATGACCCCAGGATCCCTAGAAAAATCGGAAATTCTCAAAATTCCCTGAAGGGGGCACGCCAGGGGGGCTCAAATTTTGGGCTCAGCATAAGAAGACAGTCGTATAGTATATCCAAAACGATAACCTATAGGTTTCGTGGGCTTAAAAATTTTCGGGAATTTCCTCATTTTTATCCCCCATCCCCCCAAATCAAGATGGCGGCACAACCTGCCAGACGAGGTAGACAATTGAAATTTGGTGAAATTATAGCTTTTGGTCCCTAACCGACGGGGAAATTCCAAGATGTTCAAATTTTTCACTTTTTACCCCCAAAGATATCGAAATATTGAGGCAATTTTAATGACTGTGCAGACATTCCTTTTGAGCTATTTAGTGGCTAAACGGTAAGTCGTATCACAAAACGGATGGCACAACGTCGGGCTAGAGCGATGTATATATAAATATTTAAAAAAGATAAATGACGTGAATTAATGAGGCACTTCCAGAAATCTCGGAAATGTGAAACTTGGTACGGGTAAGCTGATGACCCCAAGATATGGCCAGAAAGTTCGTCTTATCGTACAATCTGTTTTTCGATTTGATGTACTGTTTAGCAGCTGTTATTCTGTAAATGATGGTTAACATCCGTATACTTCCGTATGACGACTATATTCTTTCATTGACGTCGATTTGTAGCAATCGAGAAAGTGTTTGTCTGCCATTGGTATTAAATACATTGCAAATCGATAGTGACTCTCAGAAGGAGGACTTCTGCTATTGTTTTCAGTCCTCCCCACATCGACTTTGACAGGCAATAAGAATGGGGTCGTCCTCCATCTCTTGTGCACTATTTTAATGCATAAATCCCTTCTCGATTCGACTAGCAGAACTCTAGGGAGCGTGTCTTCCATTTTAAATAAATTGACCCGTCTAAAATGTGACTGACGATAGGCATAGTGGCCTGCTAATTATAATGGAATCTCACCCACTCGGTGTGACTGGCAGGAAGCTGACTGGCATTAGAAAATGCGTCTGCCATTATAAAGATAAGAACGCAACTCACTTTTGCCTGCAGTAAGGAAGGTCCTTGCAAATAAAATAAAAGTTCCTCAACTGTAATCTATCTGGAAGTAGGAATTGGGGTCTGCCATTGTAATGAAACCTCCCCAAATCGATTTTAGCCGCGCACTAGGCAATGGGGTCTGCCGTTAAATGAAAATTACTTTCTTCGTTGTGAATTGCAGTAAACAAGTGGACTTGCCGTTATCATCGCAATTCCGCAAATCACACTTTCATTGGAAACAACGTCTGTGGTTTTCACAATACTGATTCTCGGATAAAGCCAAGACAAACCCAATTTAAAAATCTTATTCACTTAATGTGCACTAATGTACTTCGATATCCGTATACAATGTAGAGTACCGTAGCGAAGCACGGGTACATTTGCTAGTATACTATATAGACTTAAAGCAGACAGAAAAACAATCCCAGGAAGGATCAGTGGATGGAAATACACCTTACAGATTAATTTGCTGCATGAAGTTCGTGGTATCTTCCCTGGAAGTTCCGAACTGGGCTCATCATCACATAATGGTGGACTGTCTGATCTGCATCACCGCAGTTTTATTGAGGGCTGGAAATTTTTCCCCATTTGTGGAGCCAGAAGCTGCATCTTCCGAGATCGGTCTGCACTCTGTTCAACGATGCCCAGAGTCTTCTTGGCAAGTTGAACCCAAAAAGTTTCCCACAGACGTCGGACATCAACCCATGCTGCTCGGGGTTTGAAGCAGCCCGCTCTTCCCTCCAGTCATTATTCATGTTGTACTGTGATTCAACCAGCCTCTTTCTTAGTTGGCATGATGGATGTCGAGATTTTAATCTTCCATACTTCTGAAGGTTGCAGTCCTGATGAATCGGCAAGAGTGTATTTGCAGTACATTTCAATCATTCCTTCTTCAGACCAGTTAGCCTTCGAAGGTGAGAACGATGGATGTTAGTCAATACTGGCAACCCTATAAGTGGTGTGAATTTGAGTGTGCGTGACACTGGCCTCATGGAATCATTCAGCTGGACATAAAATTTTCCTGTGTGTGCGCTGTTGATCCATACATGGCTGCGATATTCTGCAGCTGGGTATACTAGGGCAAGAACTGTTGCTCGGAAGACATTAGCATTTGCTCCCCAACTAGTACCACTGAGTCTGTGAAGGATGTTGTTACGAGTTTTAACCTTTGCTGATGTTCTTCAGAGGTGTTCTTCTTCTTCGTGATCACGATATTGTTCGACTGGAGTGGCCACCCCGTTGTCCGGATATGAACCTTATCGAACATGCCTGGGATAAATTAAAGAAGGCCGTTCATGAACATCAAGTTCCACAAACCACTCTGCGAGATCTACGCGGAATCACTATTGAGGTGTAGGACAGTTTGCACCAGCATTACGTTCATAAACTAGTGGACAGTAAGTCAAGACTAATTCAGGCATGCATCAATGCAACATGACATGTTACCCCGTATTAAGTGGACTCATGTGTACTGTATTCATTAACGCAAACAGAGTAAACAAAGCGGCATTGTTGGAAAGGCTCTCATTTATTGTTTTGTTGGACAATAAATAAATTGTCAGCAAATTACTTTAGAGCTATGCTTGGTATGCATCAAAATTAATGAAGGATCGAGAAGTATTCAGTAATGATATATTATCCTTCCTTTCATATAATATGCGACTGTTCACAAGTGACCGGCTCCATGGCTAAATGCTTAGCGTGCTGGCCTTTGGTCACCGGGGTCCCGGGTTCGATTCGCGGCAGGGTCGGGAATTTTAACCATCATTGGTCAATTATCGCTGGCACGGGGGCTGAGTGTACGTGTCGTCTTCATCACCATTTCATCCTCATCACGACTCTCAGGTCACTTACGGGTGTCAAATCAAAAGACCTGCACCTGGCGAGCCGAACTCATCCTCGGACACTTCCGGCACTAAAAGCCACAGGTAGCTCTCATTTGTTGAACATAGTGAAGGAGATCTCTATGATTCATTTGTTTGTATTGTTATATACTACACCCTTGTAGAGCTATTTCGGTGTTCACTGGAAGTTCTCAATTGCCACGGCTGCCCCTAGAAAAAATATACTCACCGAAATCTTGAGACTCGTCTCATTGGTGATCAGACCCTGTCGTCGATTCATGGATGTATAAGGGAATACCTAACCAAGGATAATTATCTACCGAAATAAAAGACCTTGACACAGACTGATTAATGAAAATTGTGTATAAAATTTATTAATCGTAATCAAAAAGAAAAATAAGAAAAGTAATTATCCATTACCAATTAATATAATGTAGAATCAGAATAAAAAGCTGTAGCTATAACAAGGTTATTGTGTCCATGACTGTCATTCATCAAAATAAAATTTAATATCACATTATTAACTGAATTTTAAAATAAATAATTTGTTAATGACCTTGTGATTCTGATAAGTTATTAATTAATTTCCTAATCAATTATAAAATATGTGTGCTAAATATACACACTTGCATGGTAATATTGTGATAATAATCATAAAATTATAATAAGTTAATAGTAATAGTAATAGTAATAGTAATAGTAATAGTAATAGTAATAGTAATAGTAATAGTAATAATTTTTAACTGAATAAAAGGCAGTGGCTATCAAATATTAACGTGTCCAAAATGCTTATAATTTATCAAATAAAACTTGATCACATCAATTATTATGCTTTCCAAAAGTTACATTACAGAAAATATATGTTGACATTACAATTAACAGAAGTTATAAGTAATTTCTAAAATGCATAATTAGCTGCGTCTAGATGATAAGAAACTTGTCGCTGTCATTTGTCATACCTTTCTAAGCAACAGGTAAACCGTTGTGATACCACACGAATAATAATAATAATAATATAATAATAATAATAATAATAATAATAATAATAATAATAATAATAATAATAATAATAATAATATAGCCACTGATGTAAACTTTAATTGCTACCACTGTGTACTATATTTTGCTATTTGCTTTACGTCGCACCGACACAGATCTTAACACGACGATGGGATAGGAAAATCCTAGGAGTTGGAAGGAAGCAGCCGTAGCCTTAATTAAGGTACAGCCCTAGCATTTGCCTAGTGTGAAAATGGGAAACCATGGAAAACTATCTTCAGGGCTGCCGACAGTGGGATTCGAACCCACTATCTCCCGGATACCACTGTGTATAATATATTTTATTACTCAGAACATACACAGGCTAATTGAACCATTACACCTCTGGTAATTACCATTAACTCTTATTTAGATTATTTAATAAACATTTGTTTTCCATAAAACCACCATAACAAGTTTCTTTTAAGAAAGATAGACAATCCTCACTGCGTAAAATAAAAGAGAAATCCGTTACATGAAGAATATTTTTGCAATTTACAGTTATTTCTATACTAGTGGTTACTGAACTGCCTAAAAGTAAATTTATGGCTCATTAACATACAGTTTCAAATATTCGTAAATTTAATTCACAAAAGTTCTAGCTCAGTGACTCATTCAAGTTATCTGTTGTTGTTGTTGCTGAATCTAAAACATTTCCTTCCGCGTTATACGCGAGTTCTACCTACAATTTACATACATTAAGTGAGCGATAATAACTCTCCCACTTAAGAAAAACCACAAAAGTAAACTAATATTTATAACTAGAGACACAGTCAAATAATTAACCTACAAAGTCATATTAAAAATATAGTTGGAAACAAAACTTTCCACCACTAACTATACACAAATATATACACACAGGTCCAGACGAAACTGCCCAAGAAAAATTTAGTATCATGTTATATAAATTGAATGATGACGATTATTTGTTGATTTCAGTGTCCAAACAGTATATATAACAGTAATAATAATAACGCAACATCATGCCGAAAAGAATTTCAAAAGAACTGTCATTTAGCAATCCAAATAAATCAATTGGTTATTTCTCACTTTAATACAATATTATTGTGGCAATCTAAAAGGGTTAATCATACCTCTGTATCTATTATCGATGTTGCGTCACTGTTAGCCTTCAGATTCATCACTAGGTCCTTACTATTCCTCAGTTCATTAACACAACGTCTTCCTTTTCAACATTTTATTCATTCGGCTTTCCAATGCCGGTATCAAATTATTGTCAGCTGCACTTCTGGCCTATTTCTCAAGTCAACCCTCAGGCTGGCATATAGTTACTCAATTTTTCCATGAGAATACTTTTACCTTCCTTCCTTCCTTCCCCTTGGCACTACAGCCCTTGAAGGGCCTTGGCCTACCAAGCGACCGCTGCTCAGCCCGAAGGTCTGCAGATTACGAGGTGTCGTGTGGTCAGCACGACGAATCCTCTCGGCCGTTATTCTTGGCATTCGAATACTTTTACCTACTACAGTATATTCCTTAATCTGGACCTTATTAAAAATATATGACTGATGCTGTCACTCAACATCCTATTTTATTACAATAAAATGCTTCCTACCATAGGCTATAAATTTAAAATATCCCAATTTTTTTTTTTATATTCTGCTTCAAAGAAATATAGATAT
This sequence comes from Anabrus simplex, assembly GCF_040414725.1. NCBI lineage: Eukaryota > Metazoa > Arthropoda > Insecta > Orthoptera > Tettigoniidae > Anabrus > Anabrus simplex. The sequence goes on from NC_090269.1 coordinate 125,285,147, forward strand.
ATAAAATTTCTACATATGATATCTTGACCGTAGATCAATAAATTCCTAGTCAAATTATATCGAATTTATATAATTCAATCCTAGCTCATTTCGCTGAAGTTGTAATTTGCATTACGTTACACCTCGTACCATTAGAGGACGATGACCTAGCTGCAAGGTCCCTTTAAACAAAATCAACATCATCATCCTTACTAATGTGAAATGGACAAATTGGTTAATTGAAGTGTTAATTCTACAACAATTTTTACAGACTCACATTTTTTCAAAACTCACAAATTCTGCTGTTTGCGAGGTGAACACAGGTTTCCCGTTAACTTGTATCTAATTGCTCATATTCAACTCTCCTCTCGAGACTGCCTTGGGCAACGTTTCCTCTCTTCTTACTTCTGTGTAATAAGTTTGAGAAGCCTTAGGAGTATTAACCCACGTTTTCCATTTTCTCAACCCGTATGCACGTAGTTTCAGGGACTGTAACTCTTTCCTGCCATTGAACGAACAACTAAGTTACGGAAGACTTCAGTGATAGTGTGCAGTATTCGTATCAGCGATAGTATAGTGATTTGTTAGGACGGAAGTCATTTCTTCATTGTCATCATATTTAATATAACATGTAAGTCTTTCGAAACATGAACTGTAATACTTAGAACACTATAACGTTGTTTACAGGTATCTGACAGTAGTACAAATTATTTACAGTGTGAGTGAATCTGGCCGATCTCCGGCATACTCTAAGCTGCCTAGCACCATGTCCCTCATTCTACGAGATGACGAACAGCCAGAAGACCTCGTCATATTATGTTCTATGGAGGATAGCGGTCATTTCTTTTGATCTTAACTGTTAACATTTCATATTAGAAATTAAACACAAATTCTAAGTAACGTTTTAAAGCTAAGCAAAATTTTTGTCTTTTAATCTTTTAACATTCCTTTTCTGGCGAGACCTAGTGTTCACAGTCCACTATGTCTTCTGGTGTAGGCCAGATCAAATTTGTTACTTTCATTGACCTGTCTCAGTCTCAGTATCCTACTTGGCTTTGACGATATGAAAGTGACTGGGGGTATGAGGGATGCTAGTATTGCCATTCCTTATGCAGGCACTACCTGTTATGTATGGCGCGAAAATGGCACTCATAGGGTGGGGTGGTGCATTCAATTCAGTAGGCTTGGCAGCCTGATAGGTAATAGCAATTCCTGGCTAGGCGAGGAAAGGAAAGGGAAACAACCACATTCCTTATTTCCTTAGTACACCTCTTTAGTGATAGCTAGGCCATGGAGAAGCTGTTGAGGATCAAACCAGCCTTCCAACTGGATACTCAACAAATATATAATCTTTTAACTGTGCTTGTAATGTACTAGGTGTATGCTTTAGATTTGATATTACATTTTAACCTTCAATAATATTTAGGCTATTAATGTACATCAAGTCAATGATCTTTTAATATTATCATATTCATGCGTTTTAGAACCTCTTTTGACGCATATTTACGTCCCTTGACAACGGATACACGAAATAAAATTTTTAAGACGCTTTTAGTGTTTGGGTAGAACATGTACTGTATATCTGCGTGGGTGTTCAGCTTAGGAATATGTTTAATGCATCAATTGTCAGATAAAAGAGGACACTACCTGTTACAAACACAAAAATGAAAATCTTAAAAATGTGAAGTAGAGCTTCAAATTAAGGCAAACTTTGTGCTAAATATGTGACGTCACATGCGAACTCTGTTACAAGATGGTGCTGTGTTAACTCGTAGGAGGTTAGTTGTCGCTGTGAATACATCGAGGTCAGTTGTATAGAATAGCAAATTTTATAATAATGGAAAAGTAAAATTTGATTAAGATTCCACAAAAACGTGCAAAAGTAAGTGCTGAAACGACAAAAGTGAACGATGAAGGTATAAAATAAATGTAACTAAAAGCACGTTATACAATACAATCAATCAATACTGATCTGCATTTAGGGCAGTCGCCCAGGTGGCAGATTCCCTATCTGTTGCTTTTCTAGCCTTTTCCGAAATGATTTCAAAGAAATTGGAAATGTATTGAACATCTCCCTTGGTAAGTTATTCCAATCCCTAACTCCCCTTCCTATAAATGAATATTTGCCCCAGTTTGTCCTCTTGAATTCCAACTTTATCTTCATATTGTGATCTTTCCTACTTTTATAAACGCCATTCAATCTTATTCGTCTACCAATGTCATTCCACGCCATCTCTCCGCTGACAGCTCGGAACATACCACTTAGTCGAGCAGCTCTTCTTCTTTCTCTCAATTCTTCCCAACCCAAACATTGCAACATTTTTGTAACGCTACTCTTTTGTCGGAAATCACTCAGAACAAATCGAGCTGCTTTTACATGTGTTACTGTGAGAAATCGAAACAGCAAAAAAATATTTAATTAGTGAGTCTGCGACACCGTCAAAACCCTGCTGCTGTTACAATACTGAGAGCCTACCATCAATTTTTGTAACCTACGGCACTGCGAATCAGATCCACAAATATTTTTTACAATCTGTTTTACGTCGCACCGACACAGATAGGTCTTATGGCGACGATGGGATAGGAAAGATCTAGGAGTGAAAAGGAAGCGGCCATGACCTTAATTAATGTACAACTCCAGCATTTACCTGGTGTGAAAATGGGAAACAACGGAAAACCATCTTCAGGGCCGCCTAAGGTGGGGTTCGAACCCACTTTCTCGCGGATGCACGCTCACAGCTCCGCGGCCCTAACCGCACGGCCAACTCGCTTGGTACGAATCATCTGATGTACAAGTACATTTTAATCGGTGGATTATCATCACATATCATTACTGTGATCAGAGTGTGGAACTATGAGGGTAGTTAAGTGTTGTAGGAAGTTTTTAACGAGAGAGCGCGTATGTCAAAAGCAAAACCTCGATTGGAGTCTGGTTCCAGTGAATCCTTATCACGATTACTTCATTTGAGAACTGGAAAAGATCCATAGGAAAACAGTACAATATGTTCTGGATGATCTCCTACAAACAAGTAGTATTACAAAAACGTTTCAAACTTCAGGATAGGAAGACTTAGTTGTAAGGAGACGAGGTGCTCAACCCTGTGTTCCGAGCTGTTACTGGAGAGATGGTGTAGAATGACAGTAGTAGGCCTACAACAATAAGCTTGAGTTGAGTCGGGATTCAAGTGGACATATTGGGACAAATATTCGTATATATAAAAAGAGGAATTAAGGTTTGGGATACATTACCAGGAAAAGAGGTCAGTGGCGTACAATGATGATGATCAAAAATTAAGTTCCCAGAAAGAAACCATAATTTAATTTCATCTATTGCCTTTTCAGTCGGGAAATTACCAGCGTTTCACCCCAGTGTAGCAGGGGAATCATGAATGATGAATTATCATTTAATGATGGTTTGCTTCTAGGAACTAAACTTTTTATATAAAGGCCAAAGGCAGGCATTTATACAAGTGGAGGCACATGATTCCCCTGGTGCACAGTCACTGCATTGTCCTACACAGGAGGCTTGCATTGGTGTCTCAACGGCGTACTAGCCGCCAGAGTCTTGGAAAGGTGAAACAATCAAACTGATGAGTCCACTACTACACTTGGGCGAAACGCTGGTAATTTCACGATTGTAAAGGCCTATAGAGGTTAAATGTTAGTAGTATAATAGGCGGGTTCGGCGGCCACCTCCACCTCAGGCTCCCAGAGGCCACCTCCACCTCCACCTCAGCCAGAGGCCTCCCAGTGGCCACCTCCACCTCCAACTCAGCCAGAGGCCTCCCAGATGCCTCCTCCACCTCCACCTCAGCCAGAGGCCTCCCAGAGGTCTCCTCCACCTCCCGCGGGAAATTTGAATTTGTAAACAAAGCCACGTGCTTTTTGACAGCTGTCATCGACAACAACGCATCGCTAACCTCAGTACTGCCATCTTGACGGGCCTAAACCTCAGTAGTGCCAACTTAACCTAACTAGCGCGAGGTAAACAAAGCCACGTGCTTTTTGACAACCACGTGCTTTTTGACAGATTTGTAAACAAAGCCACGTGCTTTTTGACAGCTCTCATCAACAACAACGCATCGCAAACCTCAGTACTACCATCTTGACGGGCCTAAACCTTAGTGGTACCAACTTAACCTAACTAGCATGAGGTAAACAAAGCCACGTGTTTTTTGACAGCCACGTGCTTTTTGACAGATTTGTAAACAAAGCCACGTGCTTTTTGACAGACAACAACGCATCGCTAACCTCAGTACTACCATCTTGACGGGCCTAAACCTCAGTAGTACCAACTTAACCTAACTAGCGCGAGATAAACAAAGCCACGTGCTTTTTGACAGCCACGTGCTTTTTTGACAGCTGTCATCCGCCATCTTTAAACTACAGAGCACCGTGCTGCCCTCTTTCGTCACCTGTCATCGGCAGTGCTGCCATCTTGACGGGCCTAAACCTTAGTGCTACCAACTTAACCTCACTAGCTCGAGATAAACAAATCCACGTGCTTTTTGACAGCTACGTGCTTTTTTGATAGCTGTCATCCGCCATCTTTAATCTATAGAGTACAGTGCTGCCCTCTTTAGCTACTTACCTTTGAAATGTGGTGGCGGATAATTTGAAAAATGCTTTTCGACAAGCAGCCATCTTTAATCCAGAGAGAACAGTGCTGCCCCGGTGGCGGCAAATTCCACATGCTCTTGTTTGAAAACAAACTCACGTGCTTTTTTGACAGCTGTCATCTGCCATCTTTAATCTATAGAGCACAGTGCTGCCCTCTTTAGTTTGAAATGTGGTGGCGGTAAATTCCACGTGCTCTTGTTTGGAAACAAAGCCACGTGCAGCTGTCATCCGCCATCTTTAATCAACAGAGCACTGTGCTACTATCATGCGGGCAATTTCATCACCTGTCATCCGCCATCTTTAATCCACAGAACACCGTGCTGCCCTCTTTATGGCTACTACCTTAAGCACGTAGTAGCGGACAATTTGAAAAGTTCTGTTAGCTATCATCCGCCATCTTTAATCAAGAGAGCACCGTGCTGCCATCTTTAGCTAGATACCTTTGAAATGTGGTGGCGGCAAATTGAAAAATTCCACGTGCTCTTGTTTGGAAACAAACTCACGTGCTTTTTCGACAGCTACCATCCGCCATCTTTAATCAACAGAGCATAGTGCTGCCCTCTTTAGTTTGAAATGTGATGGCGGCAAATTCCACGTGCTCTTGTTTGGTAAACATAGCCATGTGCTTTTTTGACAGCTGTCATCCGCCATCTTTAATACAGAGAGCACCGTGCTGCCCTCTTTATCGTAGTAGATGTAAATTCGTCACCTGTCATCCGCAGTGCTGCCATCTTTAGCTAGATACCTTTGAAATGTGGTGGCGGATAATTTAAAAAGAAAAATTCTACAGCAGCCCTCTCTCGACGCTAATTGCATAAGATGGCGGCTATACATGACTCCTTAAGGGTGCTTACGCAAGATGGCTGCTATACACAGGTTCTTATGAGACGCCCTTGGGATGCTTGCGCAAGATGGCAGTTATACATGGCTCCTTATGAGATACCCTAGGGATGCTTGCGCAAGATAGCGGCTGATCTTATGGAACGGCTTAAGGGTCCTTGGACAAGATGGCTTGAGACGCCCTAAGGATGCTTGCGCAAGATGGCGGACACAAGATGGCAGCTATACATAACTCCTTATGAGACGCTTTAAGGGTGCTTGCGCAAGATAGTTGCTACTCTTAGCTTAGAGGCTAACGTGTCATGCTAGTTCGATTCATTAAATTTGGGGCTTAAATGCAAAATGTTAAATATATCGAAAACGGTGCACCGTAGAGCAAAACGGACAAACTTTTTCTGCCTAATACCTCGGTTCGCAGTATGAGGAACAAGAAAAACATAGTCTAATGATGAGATCAACGGTTCGGTTCCTACTTAGGCCCTTTGGCATTCACTCTATTTTAGCTTGTATTGAAGCGAGTCTTCGTAACATGATCAGGTTTAGCTAATGTAGAGAGTATAACGTGCCGTGCAGGTTCGATTCATTAAATTTGGGGCTTAAATGCAAAATGTTAAATATATCGAAAACGGTGCACCGTAGAGCAAAACGGACAAAATTTTTCTGCCTAATACCTCGGTTCGCAGTATGAGGAACAAGAAAAACATAGTCTAATGATGAGATCAACGGTTCGGTTCCTACTTAGGCCCTTTGGCATTCACTCTGTTTTAGCTTGTATTGAAGCGAGTCTTCGTAACATGATCGGGTTTAGCTATGGTAGAGAGTATAACGTGCCGTGCAGGTTCGATTCATTAAATTTGGGGCTTAAATGCAAAATGTTAAATATCTCGAAAACGATGCATCGTAGAGCAAAACAGACAAAAATTTTTTCCGCCTAATACGTAGGTTCGTAGTATCAGGAACAAGAAAAAACATAGTCTAATGATGAGATCAACGGTTCGATTCCTACTTAAGCCCTTTGGCATTCGCAGCTATCTATTTCCACAAGATGGTGGCTGCTCTTATGAGAAACAAGATGCCTTGAGACGTCCTAGGGATGCTTACGCAAGATGGCAGACACAAAATGGTGACTATACATAGCTCCTTATGAGACGGCCTAGGGGTGCTCGCACAAGATGGCGGCTACTCTTATGAAGAAAGCTAGCTTAGAGGCTACTGCGCAAGATAACAGCTGCTGTTATGCATGTGGTGGAGGGCAATTTGAAATTCTATGTGCTTAATCAACAGAGCACCCTGCTGCCCTCTTTAGCTGAAATGTGGTGGTGGATAATTTGAAAAATTCTTTTGACAGCTATCATCTTTAAAAACAATGGCGACTATACATAGGCTGTTAAGGCCTTATCATTCTCCTCTTCCTCCTCCTCCTCCTCCTCCTCCTCCTCCTCCTCCCCCTCCTCCTCCCCCTTCTCTACCTCCTCCTCCGCCTCTTATGTCAAGGCATAGCTTTATATCGAACAAGTTTAAACCTGCATCGCGAAGGCAAGCGTGTGCAGCGATAACATTATTGTGCATGTTTAGACTTTCGAAACATAAGAAGAGTAGAATCAAACGCTGTACTCGATACGACATGTGATCAGAACATTGATTGATGCGTTCAGAAAACAAAATAAGTGATCAAGACTAGAATCGAACGATGTACTCAATACATCATGTGTTTAGAATATGTCAGGGGATACGCTTGTTCTAAGAAGATCAGATTGAAACATAACAAGACTAGAATAGAACACTGTAATCGATGTTGTTAACTTCAACATGTGATCAGAACATTGATTGATGTGTTCAGAACACAAAATAAGTGATCATGACTAGAATCGAACACTGTACTCGATACAACATGTGATCAGAACATTGATCGACGTGTTCAGAACACGAAATAAGTGATCAAGACTAGAATCGAACACTGTACTCAATACAACATGTGTTTAGAACATGTTAGGGGGTACCCTTGTTCTAAGAAGATCAGAATGAAACATAACAAGACTAGAATCGAACACTGTAATCGATGTTGTTAACCTCAACATATGATCAGAACATTGTTTGATGTGTTCAGAGCAAAAGTACAATTTTGATGATTTGCTTAGTGTAAAATCAAAAACTATGGAAACACACTGTGCACATATCGCGTAGCTAACTCGCTCAGTAAGCAATATCGCAAAACTACAACTTCAATGATTTGCATAGTGTAAAAATCAAAAACACACTGTACCCATACTGCGCAGCTAACTCGCTCGGTAAACGATATAGCCAAAGTATAACTTCAAATTATTTACCTTCCATCATTCGTCTTGTGTGTAAAAATCAGTCGAACAAGTTATCGCATAAACATGGCTGAAAAAAAATCGTGATAGGGTATGGAACCCAGGGGTTACATCTTATCAGAAGGGCAAAAAGGATGAAAGGACTCTTCCTCCTCCTTACCGCACATTCCTTGAAGGGCTAATTAGCTGAAGGGCTAATGGGCAAAAGGGCTAAAGGGCTAAAGGGCTAATGGGCTAAAGGGCTAATGATCTAAAGGACTAAAGGAGCAACAACCTCGTCGATCGCTATCAACAAGAACGCTTGTACTTTGTTAAGTGTAGAAAATTAATCTTTATTTGTAAATGGTTTCATGTTCAGAACAAGGAATGGAAAATCCCCGAGGTGCGATGAGTTACGTTTTTCGAACTAGTGTTTGGAACACTGAACTTTTCAAGATGATAGCAGAGAGTTTAGCAATGTTCTGTTGTTGGATTTTAAATTCCGCGCTACAACATGCATAAGGTGGTAGCCTTGAGGTTTACCGCCGTAAAGATGGCAAGGGTGAGGTTAACAATGTTCTGTTGTTGGATTTTAAATTCCGCGCTATAACATGCATAAGGTGGCAGCCTTGAGGTTTACCGCCGTAAAGATGGCAGCAGTGAGGTTAGCGACGCTCTATTGTCCTTCAAAGTGAGGTTAGGGTTCGTCAAGAAGACAGCTGTCAAAAAAGCACGTGGCTATGTTTACCAAAAAAGAGCACGTGGCTGTGACGTCACGGTCACGTAATCAATCCTTAGCTCGACGTCGTTAAGAGCAGTATTAGGGTTAGCTATGCTTAAAAGTCTTGGGAACAGAGCAGCAGTATGAATTGCTATGTTTCAAAGCGTGTACACATGACCTATCGATTTTTCATGCATCGACCATCGAACTAAACTTCATCCGCTAGATCGTGCTGCTATCTTAGCATAACCTATACCCATAAAATTAAAGTACAATGCATAGCCATGTTTCAAAGCGTGTACACATCACCTATCGATTTTGCACACATCGACTCTCGTACTAAACTTCTTCCGCTAGATTGTGCTGCTATCTTAGCATAACCTATACGCGTGACCTTAAGGTACAAAGAATAGCCATGTTTCAAAGCGTGTACACATTACCTATCGACTTTGCATGCAACAAATATCGTACTAAACTTCTTCCGCTAGGTTGTGCTGCTATCTTAGCATAACTTATACACATGAACTTAAAGTACAAAGAATAGTCATGTTTCAAAGCGTGTACACATTACTTATTGATTTTGCATGCATCAAATATCGTACTAAATTTCTTCCGCTAGATTGTGCTGCTATCTTAGCATAACCTATACCCATGAACTTAAAGTACAATGAATAGTCATGTTTCAAAGCGTGTACACATCAACTATCGAATTTGCATGTATCGACTCTCATACTAAACTTCTGCAGGTAGATTGTGCTGCTATCTCAGCATAACTAAGACGCATGAACTTAAAGAACAAAGAATAGCTATATCTCAAAACGTGTACTGATTACCTATCGATTTTGCAAGCATCGACTCTCGTACTAAACTTCTTCCGCTAGATTGTGCTGCTATCTTAGCGTAACCTATACGCATGACCTCAAGGTATAAAGAATAGCCATGTTTCAAAGCGTGTACACATTACCTATCGACTTTGCATGCAACAAATATCGTACTAAACTTCTTCCGCTAGGTTGTGCTGCTATCTTAGCATAACTTATACACATGAACTTAAAGTACGAAGAATAGCCATGTTTCAAAGCGTGTACACATTACTTATTGATTTTGCATTCATCGAATCTCGTACTAAATTTCTTCCGCTAGATTGTGCTGCTATCTTAGCATAACCTATACCCATGAACTTAAAGTACAATGAATAGTCATGTTTCAAAGCGTGTACGCATCAACTATCAATTTTGCATGTATCGACTCTCGTACAAAACTTCTTCAGGTAGATTGTGCTGCTATCTTAGCATAACTAAGACGCATGAACTTAAAGTACAAAGAATAGCTTTGTTTCAAAGCGTGTACACATTACCTAATGATTTTGCAAGCATCGACTCTCGTACTAAACTTCTTCTACTAGATTGTGCTAAAATCGTGTAAGCGTGCTGCTACCTTAGCATAACCTATCGATTTTACATGCATCGACTATCGCAAGCATAACTAAGACGCATGAACTTAAAGTACAAAGAATAGCTATGTTTCAAAGTGTGTACACATCACCTATCGATTTTGCATGCATCGAATCTCGTACTAAACTTCTTCCGCTAGATTGTGCTGGTATCTTAGCATAACTTATACCCATGAACTTAAAGTACAAAGAATAGCCTTGTTTCAAAGCGTGTACACATTACCTAATGATTTTGCAAGCATCGACTCTCGTACTAAACTTCTTCCACTAGATTGTGCTAAAATCGTGTAAGTGTGCTGCTATCTTAGCATAACCTATCGATTTTACATGCATCGACTATCGCAAGCATAACTAAGACGCATGAACTTAAAGTACAAAGAATAGCCTTGTTTCAAAGCGTGTACAGATCACCCTGAACTTCTTCCGCCAGATTGTGCTGCTATCTTAGCATAACCTATACGTATGACTTTAAGGTACAAAGAATAGCCATGTTTCAAAGCGTGTACACATTACCTATCGACTTTGCATGTATCGACTCTCGTACTAAACTTCTTCCGCTAGATTGTGCTGCTATCTTAGCATAACCTGTACGCATGAACTTAAAGTACAAAGAATAGCCTTGCTTCGAAGCGTTTACACATTACCTAATGATTTTGCACGAAACGACTATCATGCTAAACTTTTTCCACTAGATTGTGCTAAAATCATGTAAGTGTGCTGCTATCTTAGCATAACCTATCGATTTTACATGCATCGACCATCGTACTAGACTTCTTCCGCTAGAGCATGTAGCAATCGCTTTTGTGCATCCCTAACCCATGTGCACGAACTTAAAGCATAAAGATGAGCTATGTTCTAAAGCGTGTACACATCACCTATCGATAATGTATCGAATATCATACTAAACTTCTCCTGCTAGAGCGTACGAGTATCGCTTGTGCGTGCATGAACTTAAAGCATAAAGAATAGCAATGTATAAAAATCTTGTAAACAAAGCAGCAGCATTACGTATAGTCAAGATTAAATGCGTGCACAAATCATGTATCCATGACGCACACAGTACTAAACTTATTCCATTAGAATGTACAAAGTTCGCATGTGTTTGTACTGCTATCTTAGCATAGCCTATGTGCATGAACTTAAAGCATAAAGAATAGTTATGTGTAAAAAATCTTGTGAACATAGCAGAGTGTTAACTACGTAGGTGTAGACATTGAACTTTACATGCTGAGGCAACATACTACGTGACCGTGACGTCACGACCACGTGCTCTTGTTTGGTAAACATAGCCACGTGCTTTTTTGACAGCTGTCTTCTTGACGAACCCTAACCTCACTTTGAAGGACAATAGAGCGTCGCTAACCTCACTGCTGCCATCTTTACGGCGGTAAACCTCAAGGCTGCCACCTTATGCATGTTATAGCGCGAAATTTAAAATCCAACAACAGAACATTGTTAACCTCACTCTTGCCATCTTTACGGCGGTAAACCTCAAGGCTACCACCTTATGCATGTTGTAGCGCGGAATTTAAAATCCAACAACAGAACATTGCTAAACTCTCTGCTATCATCTTGAAAAGTTCAGTGTTCCAAACACTAGTTCGAAAAACGTAACTCATCGCACCTCGGGGATTTTCCATTCCTTGTTCTGAACATGAAACCATTTACAAATAAAGATTAATTTTCTACACTTAACAAAGTACAAGCGTTCTTGTTGATAGCGATCGACGAGGTTGTTGCTCCTTTAGCCCTTTAGCCCATTAGCCCTTTAGCCCATTAGCCCTTTAGCCCTTTAGCCCTTTTGCCCATTAGCCCTTCAGCTAATTAGCCCTTCAAGGAATGTGCGGTAAGGAGGAGGAAGAGTCCTTTCATCCTTTTTGCCCTTCTGATAAGATGTAACCCCTGGGTTCCATACCCTATCACGATTTTTTTTCAGCCATGTTTATGCGATAACTTGTTCGACTGATTTTTACACACAAGACGAATGATGGAAGGTAAATAATTTGAAGTTATACTTTGGCTATATCGTTTACCGAGCGAGTTAGCTGCGCAGTATGGGTACAGTGTGTTTTTGATTTTTACACTATGCAAATCATTGAAGTTGTAGTTTTGCGATATTGCTTACTGAGCGAGTTAGCTACGCGATATGTGCACAGTGTGTTTCCATAGTTTTTGATTTTACACTAAGCAAATCATCAAAATTGTACTTTTGCTCTGAACACATCAAACAATGTTCTGATCATATGTTGAGGTTAACAACATCGATTACAGTGTTCGATTCTAGTCTTGTTATGTTTCATTCTGATCTTCTTAGAACAAGGGTACCCCCTAACATGTTCTAAACACATGTTGTATTGAGTACAGTGTTCGATTCTAGTCTTGATCACTTATTTCGTGTTCTGAACACGTCGATCAATGTTCTGATCACATGTTGTATCGAGTACAGTGTTCGATTCTAGTCATGATCACTTATTTTGTGTTCTGAACACATCAATCAATGTTCGGATCACATGTTGAAGTTAACAACATCGATTACAGTGTTCTATTCTAGTCTTGTTATGTTTCAATCTGATCTTCTTAGAACAAGCGTATCCCCTGACATATTCTAAACACATGATGTATTGAGTACATCGTTCGATTCTAGTCTTGATCACTTATTTTGTTTTCTGAACGCATCAATCAATGTTCTGATCACATGTCGTATCGAGTACAGCGTTTGATTCTACTCTTCTTATGTTTCGAAAGTCTAAACATGCACAATAATGTTATCGCTGCACACGCTTGCCTTCGCGATGCAGGTTTAAACTTGTTCGATATAAAGCTATGCCTTGACATAAGAGGCGGAGGAGGAGGTAGAGAAGGGGGAAGAGGAGGGGGAGGAGGAGGAGGAGGAGGAGGAGGAGGAAGAGGAGAATGATAAGGCCTTAACAGCCTATGTATAGTCGCCATTGTTTTTAAAGATGATAGCTGTCAAAAGAATTTTTCAAATTATCCACCACCACATTTCAGCTAAAGAGGGCAGCAGGGTGCTCTGTTGATTAAGCACATAGAATTTCAAATTGCCCTCCACCACATGCATAACAGCAGCTGTTATCTTGCGCAGTAGCCTCTAAGCTAGCTTTCTTCATAAGAGTAGCCGCCATCTTGTGCGAGCACCCCTAGGCCGTCTCATAAGGAGCTATGTATAGTCACCATTTTGTGTCTGCCATCTTGCGTAAGCATCCCTAGGACGTCTCAAGGCATCTTGTTTCTCATAAGAGCAGCCACCATCTTGTGGAAATAGATAGCTGCGAATGCCAAAGGGCTTAAGTAGGAATCGAACCGTTGATCTCATCATTAGACTATGTTTTTTCTTGTTCCTGATACTACGAACCTACGTATTAGGCGGAAAAAATTTTTGTCTGTTTTGCTCTACGATGCATCGTTTTCGAGATATTTAACATTTTGCATTTAAGCCCCAAATTTAATGAATCGAACCTGCACGGCACGTTATACTCTCTACCATAGCTAAACCTGATCATGTTACGAAGACTCGCTTCAATACAAGCTAAAACAGAGTGAATGCCAAAGGGCCTAAGTAGGAACCGAACCGTTGATCTCATCCTTAGACTATGTTTTTCTTGTTCCTCATACTGCGAACCGAGGTATTAGGCAGAAAAATTTTGTCCGTTTTGCTCTACGGTGCACCGTTTTCGATATATTTAACATTTTGCATTTAAGCCCCAAATTTAATGAATCGAACTAGCATGACACGTTAGCCTCTAAGCTAAGAGTAGCAACTATCTTGCGCAAGCATCCTTAGGGCGTCTCAAGCCATCTTGTCCACGGACCCTTAAGCCGTTCCATAAGATCAGCCGCTATCTTGCGCAAGCATCCCTAGGGTATCTCATAAGGAGCCATGTATAACTGCCATCTTGCGCAAGCATCCCAAGGGCGTCTCATAAGAACCTGTGTATAGCAGCCATCTTGCGTAAGCACCCTTAAGGAGTCATGTATAGCCGCCATCTTATGCAATTAGCGTCGAGAGAGGGCTGCTGTAGAATTTTTCTTTTTAAATTATCCGCCACCACATTTCAAAGGTATCTAGCTAAAGATGGCAGCACTGCGGTTGACAGGTGACGAATTTACATCTACTACGATAAAGAGGGCAGCACGGTGCTCTCTGTATTAAAGATGGCGGATGACAGCTGTCAAAAAAGCACATGGCTATGTTTACCAAACAAGAGCACGTGGAATTTGCCGCCATCACATTTCAAACTAAAGAGGGCAGCACTATGCTCTGTTGATTAAAGATGGCGGATGGTAGCTGTCGAAAAAGCACGTGAGTTTGTTTCCAAACAAGAGCACGTGGAATTTTTCAATTTGCCGCCACCACATTTCAAAGGTATCTAGCTAAAGATGGCAGCACGGTGCTCTCTTGATTAAAGATGGCGGATGATAGCTAACAGAACTTTTCAAATTGTCCGCTACTACGTGCTTAAGGTAGTAGCCATAAAGAGGGCAGCACGGTGTTCTGTGGATTAAAGATGGCGGATGACAGGTGATGAAATTGCCCGCATGATAGTAGCACAGTGCTCTGTTGATTAAAGATGGCGGATGACAGCTGCACGTGGCTTTGTTTCCAAACAAGAGCACGTGGAATTTACCGCCACCACATTTCAAACTAAAGAGGGCAGCACTGTGCTCTATAGATTAAAGATGGCAGATGACAGCTGTCAAAAAAGCACGTGAGTTTGTTTTCAAACAAGAGCATGTGGAATTTGCCGCCACCGGGGCAGCACTGTTCTCTCTGGATTAAAGATGGCTGCTTGTCGAAAAGCATTTTTCAAATTATCCGCCACCACATTTCAAAGGTAAGTAGCTAAAGAGGGCAGCACTGTACTCTATAGATTAAAGATGGCGGATGACAGCTATCAAAAAAGCACGTAGCTGTCAAAAAGCACGTGGATTTGTTTATCTCGAGCTAGTGAGGTTAAGTTGGTAGCACTAAGGTTTAGGCCCGTCAAGATGGCAGCACTGCCGATGACAGGTGACGAAAGAGGGCAGCACGGTGCTCTGTAGTTTAAAGATGGCGGATGACAGCTGTCAAAAAAGCACGTGGCTGTCAAAAAGCACGTGGCTTTGTTTATCTCGCGCTAGTTAGGTTAAGTTGGTACTACTGAGGTTTAGGCCCGTCAAGATGGTAGTACTGAGGTTAGCGATGCGTTGTTGTCTGTCAAAAAGCACGTGGCTTTGTTTACAAATCTGTCAAAAAGCACGTGGCTGTCAAAAAACACGTGGCTTTGTTTACCTCATGCTAGTTAGGTTAAGTTGGTACCACTAAGGTTTAGGCCCGTCAAGATGGTAGTACTGAGGTTTGCGATGCGTTGTTGTTGATGAGAGCTGTCAAAAAGCACGTGGCTTTGTTTACAAATCTGTCAAAAAGCACGTGGTTGTCAAAAAGCACGTGGCTTTGTTTACCTCGCGCTAGTTAGGTTAAGTTGGCACTACTGAGTTTTAGGCCCGTCAAGATGGCAGTACTGAGGTTCGATGCGTTGTTGTCGATGACAGCTGTCAAAAAGCACGTGGCTTTGTTTACAAATTCAAATTTCCCGCGGGAGGTGGAGGAGACCTCTGGGAGGCCTCTGGCTGAGGTGGAGGTGGAGGAGGCATCTGGGAGGCCTCTGGCTGAGGTGGAGGTGGAGGTGGCCACTGGGAGGCCTCTGGCTGAGGTGGAGGTGGAGGTGGCCTCTGGGAGCCTGAGGTGGAGGTGGCCGCCGAACCCGCCTATTATACTACTAATGTTTTCAAATATAAAGATGATGATGATGATGCTATGGGGGGGCCAGTAACCTAGATGTTATGCTCCTTCAACCAAGAACCACCATCATGTAACGCTTCCTCTTCTTTCATCAGTGTACTCTGAGAGCTAATTAGTCAAGTGAGCTTGCATCCGGGAGATAGTAGGTTCGAATCCCACTGTCGGCAGCCCTGAAAATGGTTTTCCGTGGTTTCCCATTTTCACACCAGGCAAATGCTGGGGCTGTACCTTAATTAAGGCCACGGCCGCTTCCTTCCAACTCCTAGGCCTTTCCTATCCCATCGTCGCCATAAGACCTATCTGTGTCGGTGCGACGTAAAGCCCATAGCAAAAAAAAAAAAAAAAAAAATTAGTCAAGTCATATTACTCCATCAAAGGCAACAACAGCAATTAACAGATACACATAGCATTAAGAAAAATATGGAAGGGATAAGAATCTAAATGGAGTCCAGAATGTTAGACATAAATACAACTTCTTTGCACAAGCTATCTGCTATCAGTTATTGACCTTAAAATTGCTCGAAAGCACTAAAGAACCAGCTCCCATCTATGGGTTGGAAGTAGAGTGTTCACCTTTTGATAACATGCAAGGTTCTGGGTTCAAATTCTGCGGTCGAAGTTGGATTTTTTGAAGCGCGGAAGAGAGCCAGTTCTGCAGTCCATAACGTGCATTGTCGGCAAGTAAAGGATGCAACGTTTACGAGGTCTATCTGTAACCAGGTAGAGTAAACAAAACGTCGACATTGATTAGAGAGGCAGAGTGAATGCCCCCTAAGTAAGACACCTTCTAATATATTGCATATAAATCAATTATATTATTATTATTATTATTATTATTATTATTATTATTATTATTATTATTATCTATATATTAAAAAAGTTTATTAAAAACAGCTCTGGCAAATCCGTCTGTCCGTTCTACTCGACCGATTTGCTTCATTTTTGTTTTATTCTCTCCGGAATTACCTGCCGGGGAATCATGAGGCACTGATAGGTCTCTTAGTTCAGCCAGATTTGAATAAAAAAAGTAAAATCATGAAATGATCACTCCCATAATGGCAGGCGAAGGCTCATCCTAACCCGCGATACATTCTGTACTTAGCAGGTTGCTAATCTGCTAACACTTTCATTAGTAACCTGATATATGTGATTTTCATCCTTAGTAATGTCATTGCATGCAGCCATGTTTGATTACTACCTGTCAATCGAGAGAGTACACACTTCCTCTGATCACGGTAGAATACTTTTCCTGCTAGATACTCTTTGATTATCTAATACTTCCTAGCTTCCAAATGTATTCAAAAGATGGCAGAGCGTTGCATACTGCTAAGAAGAAAAAATCTACGTATGGACCCCATCATGACATACGCCTTAGACATTATCCGGGAACACCTATAGAAGAATAACCCAGCTACACTAGAAAGAGTGGAGGCCATGTATCTTTAAAAAGTTCTCTGCCTTGCAAAAAATGCCTCTTCGATACTAACCTATGAGCTCACAAGACAACCGCTCTATGTAGAAGAACTGCGATTAAAAATATCGCACCGGGCGAGTTGGCCGTGCGGTCAGGGGCACGCGGCTGTGAGCTTGCATCTGGGAGATAATGGGTTCGAATCTCACTGTCGGCAGCCTTGAAGATGGTTTTCCGTGGTTTCCCATTTCCACACCAGGCAAATGCTGGGGTTGTACCTTAATTAAGGTCACCGCCGCTTCCTTACCACTGCTTGCCCTTTCCTATCCCATCGTCGCCAAAAGACCTATCTGTGTTGGTGGGACGTAAAAAAATACCGCTGCCTTCTACGACACAATACCTAGCTTTACATCAAGAACTTCAGGATAAAAAAGCAAACATATGGATAGGTTTTCACCAAACAAACGGTACGATGACGTCAGAATGGATGAATTCTGACTAGGAACTACGTCATACCATAGCGCGCTTCTGATTAAATGTTCAGAAAACCATTGAAAAGGTCAGGCAAAGCAATATGACTACGACAGGCATATCAGGAGAATTTTCTGACCTATATATAACGAATACTGCGGAGAAGCACGGGTCCTCTAGTTATTCATTTATATTTTTTGCTAGGGGCTTTACGTCGCGCCGACACAGATAGGTCTTATGGCGACGATGGGGTAGGAAAGGCCTAGGAGTTGGAAGGAAGCGGCCGTGGCCTTAATTAAGGTACATCCCCAGCATTTGCCTGGTGTGCCTCTAGTTATTATTGCTTTTTTTTGCTAGGGGCTTTACGTCGCACCGACACAGATAGGTCTTATGGCGACGATGGGGTAGGAAAGGCCTAGGAGTTGGAAGGAAGCGGCCGTGGCCTTAATTAAGGTACAGCCCCAGCATTTGCCTGGTGTGAAAATGGGAAGCAACGGAAAACCATCTTCAGGGCTGCCGACAGTGGGGCTCGAACCCACTATCTCCCGATTACTGGATACTGGCCGCACTTAAGCGACTGGTGAAATATTCAAATGCGATTCAACTTTTAAATAACAGTAAACAGTAGTTCCATAAACCTACTGAATAGTAAAACAACATACCACTTTCAGTAATGATTTTATTTTAAAATAAATAATAATAATAATAATAATAATAATAATAATAATAATAATTATAATAATAATAATAATAATATTGGCTTTACGACCCACTAAATATTTCTACGGTTTTCGGAGACGCCGAGGTACCGGAATTCTGTCCCGCAGGAGTTCTTTTACGTGCCAGTAAATATACCGATACAAGGCTGGCGTATTTGAGCACCTTCAAATACCACCGGACTGAGCCTATATCGAACCTGCCAAGTTGGGGTCCGAAGGCCAGCGCCTCAACCGTCTGAGCCACTCAACCCGACAATGGAATATTCAAATGCGAGTGGACTTTTAAATTACTGTAAACAGTAGTTCTATATATTTACTGAACAGTAAAACATTCTACCTGTGTCAGCAGTGATTTCATTTTTAAGGACTCTGATAAACTACCACAGTATTATACTGCAAAACCTTTATAATTGGATACGTCCATCCTGGACGTCCTATTTATAAACGAGTCCGTATTAAAAAATAAGGTTCCCAAAGGAAACCATAATTGAATTTCATCGATTAAAAATGTTAAAAACATTTAAGTTCTTTAAGTCTTTAGGCTTCTTCAATCGTGAAATTAGCAGCGTTTCACCCCAGTGTAGCAGTGCATTGTAGTGCAGTGCAGTGTAGCACTGCATTGTTCTACACAGGAGGCTTGCACTAGCGCCAGTGTCTTGGAAAGGTATAGCATTCCAACTAATTAGCCCACTGCTACAGTGGAGCGAAACGCTGCTAATTTCACGACTGATAATGGCTAAGGACTTAAAGAGCTTAAAAGTCCGTATTAATCTGTGTTTCTGGCATCTCGTAGTCTAGGATATTAGATATTCCTCGTGATCAAGACCCAAATATGGACATTTTTCCTCTAATAACCTGCCAAAGAGCTAATTATGAGCTAGAAATATTTGAAAAGCTGATGATAACTTTGACAGACTGATGCCATTTTATGAACAGCAAGCAAGCTCTCTACGTCTAGATTTTGAAATTTCAAAATTGGCATTGTGTCCAATAAATATGACCCCTCCTGTAAGTTGACAATTTTAAAAGATAAACTTACAAATATAGAAATTTCAATTCGGTCACCTAGAGATGAGACTAGGAACCAGAGGATGTGCTCTATTAATTTATCTATCAGTAGCCTATGTTGTGGTGGCGAGGTTACAAATGATGTCTCTGCTATGAACGCTCCCACATCAATCCCTATCATTGTAAATGTATGTTGTAGCATCTGTGACACTGATCTAGCTATTATGTAATTTACCGAGCCGACACCGTGCGTGATTGATGGTCCTAGTCAGCGACATCTGTGAAGATAGCGGGACAGCCCTGCAGTGATTGTGCTTTACCTGGCTCGACCGTTTAGGTCGAGGTGAAAGGCTGCCATTTCGGCATTTTTACAAATTTTCGAATAAATCACTGTTCACGCATTATTATTATTATTATTATTATTATTATTATTATTATTATTATTATTATTATTATTATAGGCATGAGATGAACATCAATCTGAAATGAAAGTAAAGGAATGCTGTTGAATTTAGATTTTGTGGAAAATATAATTTTAAAATATGAATAATGAAAGGAAACAGTTGATTAATATAATTTTTGGGGCAGTAGAATAAAAAAATTCATAATTTAGATTTAGTTTGTCTGACAACATTAAGTTCCATGTAACCAGAAAGTGTTAGATTTCACTTATGACCGTTCGGCTACGATCACAAAATGTAAGGAAATACTAAAGAACACGACAGTAATAATAATAATAATAATAATAATAATAATAATAATAATAATAATAATAATAATCATAATAATAATAATAATAATTGTTACGGATTTTCGTGGACTTGCAGAGGTGAAAGAAGGTGCGGGGGTGAACGGGCCTCAAAATACGAAATTAAAGTTAAGATAAAATTTAACAAGGTTATATTTTCTTTTCAAAATTAAGAAATAACAAGCATGGCAGGTACAGAGTAGCAAGGCAACAAAAGTGCAATTACAGTATTTACCGGATTTGGGCTTCGAGCCCCGAACTCACAATTCTTGGGCAACTAGCCCAACTTTACTCCAAAATAAGTTTTCACAGAGGGGCAGAAAACCCCATTCATGCCCAGGAGCACTTGCTCCAAAATTACACAGTAAAGCCTCCTCGAGGCATACAACCCTCAATTTTCAAGAAAGAGCCACTCGCTCTCAAACCTTAAGCCTATCAAAGGCCACACCAAACTCCACTTTCGAGTTGTCCTCCATGGACACGAAAACAGGGGTAAAATACCCAACCTACTGAGGCCTATTAAGAGAGAAAAGGTTAATTACATGGCCTCAAAAATACCAATTTGAGAGGAGGCAATCAGCACTCCTAATACATTTGTTTAAAACCTAAACTGGCTCTAGGCCGCTAATGCGAGGGCTAATCCCATACTAAAGAGGTGACTTTAGAAAGAAACAATTTACATTACGTTAAGGAAGAATCGGTTGTGAAAAATAAGTTCACCTCAAAACAATATGCGTGGGAGTTCAAGAGGGTTAAGCACTCTCTATCCCAAATTTTTAGTTTAAAAAGATAGAATTGAAACTAAGTGTCTTTACATTTTAGAGGAAAGTTACATGGTGAAAGGTTTCGGACCCGCCCCGAGAGTTAAACTGCTGAGCTAGCAAGAAAAGAAGTTCTTAAACGGCCATTACCTTGTTGTTGAACTGCTGCCCGAAGAAAGAGGCGCTTCCCGCCCCCTGCTATGTACTTTACACACAAAGATAGTACTGAAGTGGCCCGGAGACCCTAAAATCAGCAGTTTATATACTCTCGCGGAAAGTTCGAGGCGTTTGAGGAATGAGAACACCCTCCCACAAAAACTTTATTGGTTAGGGTTAAGCAATATATCCCCTCTGGGGAAGATACACCTGATTGGTTATAAATTAATTAAAGAAATTCGGGATTGGCTAAATTCAAAACAAGGGGAAAGAAAGGGTTATACAGCCAACTTAAACAATAACCGAAAGAAATTTAACAAGAAACAAACTTTTGAAATAAAAATTTCTCCAAAAAACAGTTCTTTCACTTCGCACTAGGGTGCACTTTTGTAGTTCTTCAGTAGTGTCCTCTAGAAGAGAAAGTTCACACTTCTTACTACAGGTAAAAGAAAAATACGTCGAAAACGACCCAGTCAGAAACTTCAAAATTTCCAAGTAGTGACATCTTCTGAGAAACTTCAAAATTAATACAGTAGATACAGTTCAGACTTCCTCCAGCAGAGGAGTTTCAACAGGCGCAAAGTTTGAATTAGCGGCGTGGAGGTGTACCGCCCGGTACAATAATAATAATAATAATAATAATAATAATAATAATAATAATAATAATAATAATAATAATAATAATAATAATAATAATAATAATACCGATTTCGATAGCTGTAGGCACTTAATTGTGGCGAGTATCCAGTACTCGGGAGATAGAAGTTTCGAAACTCACTGTCGACAGCCCTGAAGATGGTTTTACGTCGTTTCCCATTTTCGCACCAGGCAAAATATGTTGGCGTGCTGCCTTAATTAAGGCCACGACTGATACCTTCCCACTCTTAGCCCTTTCCTCTCCCATCGTCGCAAAATTCCTATCTGTATCGGTGCGACGTAAATCAACTTGAAAAACGTGTAATAATAATAATAATAATAATAATAATAATAATAATAATAATAATAATGATATAATAATAATAATAATAATAATAATAATAATAATAATAATAATAATAATAATAATAATAATAATAATAATAATAATAAGTAGATGATTATATTGCGGACTATTTTGATAACATGATTAACCCTATAGTATTCACAAACTTAGTGATGTTAGATAACTCTGTTATCTTTAGCGGTAACAATTAGGGTAAATACATAGATTAGTTTATGGGAAGGTTAATCTATAATTACCATAACTTAAGGGAGCAGTTTGAATAACAAGCCAGAACTTCGACTCTTACCTAATATTTATTGGTGCCAATGTTTCCTGAAATTGGGTAATAGGGATAAGTAGTATATTCCATTGACTTGTGTAGTTTGTAGGATAGCTCAGTGATTTGATAATAATAATAATTTCGTGTGGCTATTTCTAACCGAGTGCAGCTCTTGTAAGGCAGACCCTCCGATGAGGGTGAGCGGCATCTGCCATTTGTAGGTAACTGCGTGTTATTGTGATGGAGGATAGTGTTATGTGTGGTGTGTGAGTTGCAGGGATGTTGGGGACAGCACAAACACCCAGCCCCCGGGCCATTGGAATTAACCAATTAAGGTTAAAATCCCCGACCCGGCCGGGAATCGAACCCGGGACCCTCTGAACCGAAGGCCAGTACGCTGACCATTCAGCCAACGAGTCGGACTAGTGATTTGATGAGAGGTGGTGAAACGGACACTGCAAGTAGGTAGTTGAAGGAGACATGAAGATTATGGCGCTGTTGGGCTTCAACCAATCAAGTTCATTGTAGGCAGGTGGGACATATACAGTGTAACGTAGATCACATAAGATAGAGGCAAACATTACATAAATTAAAGACTGGCCAAAGTACGAATGATTTATTTTTCTTATCTCAAACATAGATATGCATATTACGTTATGTTGATGTTTGTAATGACATTTGATTGACGTGTTTAGTTGTACGGACATTATCTGCTTTAAAAATATGGAATATATAAACCTTTCAATCATATTATAGAACGGCGATTTAGTGAAATGAAACTGAGGGAATAGATAGACTATTGGACACATTTTGAGACATTTAGGTTTATCAGTCGTGTTTTTTTTTTTTTTTTTTTTTTTTTTTGGAAGTGCAGTGAATAAGATTGGTAAAGGATGTCCTAATTACGAATACGGTGAACAGATAAAGAGTAGGTTTAGTTAGGTAGAGATGAAGATGTTGGCACTGATAAAGGCGGCATTGAGTATTATATTGCAATCTATGGATTCTTAAAGCAAACAACAAAAATATCGGCATGGTATAGGATTTTTGGCTTATACCGTGTCAAGAAAATAAGGTGAAGTTCTTTACGTTTCGCAGATAACTACGCTCTGCGTCATCAGAAGAAAATCTCGAATGTCAACGAGAAAGGCTTGTATATCGCGAGGAGCGGGTTGAACAGAATACTGGAGATTAGACGATTCATAGAGTTATATTTGTATCTTTTTTACCGTCATGTTGTATGTTGTTTAAAGGGGCCTGATATCTAGGTCATCAGCCTTGCATCATTGTAATTATTCGTTATAATTAATAGTTGTTACTAATAATGAAACAGCCTTCATATAAAACCTTGTAGTTTGTAGTTACTGTTACTGATTGTGTAGTAAAACCTTGTGGTATCTGCTGCATATAGCTGTAATATAAAAGGTTATTATTTGATTCCAAAACTCGTGCATTAAAATGATAACTATGCACTAAAATGTTTGGATTTTCCATGTCACATTTTCAGAAAACTGTAGCTTTATAGCATTCTGGTAACAGAATTATAATTGAATAATTTTGCAAAGCACAAAAGTCGGGTTTGAAGGGGGTTAAAGCCTGCGGCAGATATTTTACATGAAAGGGGGATGTGTTTTATTCCTTGAATTATACTGTATATATTTGCCGTTGTTACGGTCCGGGGGTAGGGAGCCTGCTCCTTACTTTGAAGTCCCAAATTCAATCAGGGAATTTTAACGGGTATGAAGGCTGGTTCAACGTCCGCTCAGTGTACGTGATTAGAATTGATGAGCTATCTGACGGTGAGATAGAATGCCAAGAATAACGACTGAAAGGATTTGTCGTTTTGACATCGAGTCATCTCGTTATCTGCACACCTGGGTAAGTTGCTTTATATATCAAAGCCCGCTAGCACCGTGAGGTTTGGATTCTTTTAAGATGTTTGTTGCCTCTATCGTTACATTTTTCACACAGAAATGGAGAAATACCAAGGAAGATATTTATCGAAGGGTGACACGAGGTTGTGTAAGAACTTGATGCAAAGAATTAATTATATGGAAAGAAAATCATTAAGGTTCGAAGGTAATAGCAAGTTAACACTTAAACCATTGTGTAAAAATATGACTGAAATATTAACTAGAAGGGAGACGAGAGAGATAATTTGGTGGCTAATCACTAGCGAGAAGCGGGCTGCTGATTAGCCACAAGGAAACAGAATACGTGATCTGTAACTTCACAGAGCGCGAGTTGCTTAGCCCACACAGCACTGTCCTTCTAGCTGATGAACCTCTGATTATGAATGACAGGTTCAATTATCTTGGCTGTGTCATTGCTAGACATCGGATGTATACATTGTAAATTCACCAATATATGCATGCAACTATGATCCAAAAACTGGTGGAATATCCATTCAAGTATACATTACCTTCCGTGCTATAAAAACTTGTATGGAATGCAAACGTAACGTTTCTTAAGGGAAGTTGCACGTGAAAATCGTAGAATATGCTCCAATACTTGCTTATATTCATGGTACTCTTGTTACTGAAGTTTAGAATGCACATGGTTATAATTATTATCATAATTTCACTATATCTGTACAAGTATTTTAAACCCATAAAAGATGTGATTTCAACAAAAATTACTTATGTTATAATTTTTTAATGAGTTTTTGTAACATTCAATACATTTTGCCACTTCGTGGGGTGCTACATCTTTCTCAGAAACTGGCAACTTTACTGGAATGAAATTTTTCGTACACGTTCACCATAATCTGGTATTCAAATTAGACCATTATTGCATTTCTGGTGTGTGCGAATTCTACATGGTGAATTTTTATATTTACAAACGAAAAGTGTTGAAAATTTTCAATGGTTGATCCTGACTAAGTGTGGGAAAAATTTCAGCTAGGACTATGAAAATGGTCGATGTTATTCTGCTATGTGCTTAAGTGTTCTTTAAAAAAATTCATCACTCTATCTTTAATAGTTTCTGAGATACTTGTACCAGCCTATGAAGTGACAAAATTGATTGAATGTTACAAAAACACATTAAAATTATATAAAAAGTAATTTTTGGAAAGGGACTTTTATGGATTAAAAATATTTCTATAGGTATACTTAAATTATTATAATAATTTTAAACTTGTGCATTCTAAACTTCAGTAGCAGAAGTAGCATGAATATAGGCAAGTATTGGAGTATTTTATATGATGTTCACGTAAAAGTCCCCAAGTAGACTCACGCGATTCACCCACGTCAATAGGCCTACATAAAATTGTTTTAATCAATGAACATCTGAATGGAAAAATCACACTACTTACAGCTGAGGCTCTTCCACTAGAAAAAAAAAATCCGTGCACAGTTTGTGAGACGTATCAACCTCTCAGTGTTCTCTGTCAAAACAGTATTCACACGTCTCCTAGATAAGACGCAGTGTTTTAATTAATAATAAATCAATTAGTAAGGTTGTAAGAAAACCGTCAAAACAAACACAGACATTGTGCCGTTTCACAGTTCTTCATAAGAGCTGTAGGAACAAAAATGGAGTCTCTGCGATCAAAATGTCAAATAAAATGCATTTAACGTCAGTACGGGCCGAAATGTAAGTCCTTTCATCGGTCGATTACGGAAATAACCGCGTATAGAAGGCGCTGAAAAAAATGACAAATGGACATTATTTAAAACCATTATTCAAGAAAAATGTGCTCATCACTTATTATATAATCTGAACTCGAAGCTGTAAGAAGACTCAAGACTAGATTGAAAGGAATTATCCAGCGGAGCTAAAGATTATAAGTTGGAAACGAAAGATAATTCGCGACTACACGCCAATCAGCTGATATCAAGATTAAATCGTTGCGCGGAAGATTAAATACGTAAAAAAACAAAGGAGATAAATAGACTACAGTAGAACTACGTCACGAAGTGGCGCAGGGCTTCAATAAAATTTTCCCGATACTGTTTAATGTTGAAGGACACCTACTGATCAGTTGTTGAGTGCATTTACGCCAACGAAAAGATAGCGGAAAGAAATTTATTTTCAAATTGGAATATATACAGAACATCTGTGTTAGTCGATTTGGAACTAGTTTATTGGATCAACTGTACCCTAACGAAATCTATGCAATCTGAGCAACGCAAGAGATATATTAATTGGAAGATGTCAGCAATGAATCAAATATTCTATTCTTGTTCTGTTTCATACGCACGAGTCTCCACCATGGGTCTGTAAGGAAGCAAGGCAATGCTGCTTGGATCCTGACAAGGCGATACGATGTTAGCTGTCCCGGATGACCGGTGATCAGTGTCGAGAAGCTACGATGTACCCGACCACTTGTGGAGGAACCAGATGACGAGATCCTAATCTCAGATGACCGGAGATGAGGAAACATCGAGACCATCTTGAGCAAAGCTAAGTCCATTACCTAAGTCGTTTTCGTAAGTAAGAGTATATTATTTCCTTTATTGCATGTTGATGTTTGTTTTGTGCGAAGACAGTGCGTAGATAAACGTCTGGCTGATGTGATTGGAAGTAGGTATTCATCCATATGGTATGTTAATTCCACTTGTAGGCGTGGTCACCAAGTGATTTTCCGTTCGTAATGTTTTCCAGTGATATGTGAGGAGAGATAGATAGAGTTATTATTATTACCAGTGTTGAGTAAAGAGTGAAGTTGGCATTAATACGTGTGTGTCCTAACTTAATCAATGTCAATCAGTTCGAGATCGTGTATAGGATGTGGTTTGTGGAGGAATATGGCAGTATACTACTCCAAGTTCATGTTAAATTTGGCACTATGACTGTAGTAAATAATGTAGGCATTTTATGAATGTCACGGCACGTTGATGTGCAAGTTAAGGTAGTGATTTACATATGATGAAGTGAAAGAGTTGTTATATATGAAATATGAGTATTAATTAACGCGTCATAGATATGATATAAGGATGTTAATGATTTATGATGGCGGTATTTATTGTTTTCTTCGAGAGAGAAATAGTCATAGTTGTGCGAAGTGAGATCTAGTCATTTCAAATGATGTTTCGGAGAGTGTCACAGAATTCTCGCCAATTCCATGTAATAATTCTGGATCATACGCATTGTACATAGCTTAGGATATGATCTCGAGACGAGTAGTGCAATGTTTTTTATCCATGTTAGGATTACCTAGAGAATCATATATGTACTCAAGATAAGACTGAGCCTTCACTGATTTACTTAGGATGATCTTGAAAACTCTCACGGTGTATAACTTTATTTCTGGATAAATTTCAACCTAATAGGCTGATCACTGGTGACATAGATTTTCGTGGGTGAATTATTATTTTTTATTTGTGTCCTCTGACCAAGTAGATTTTCCGTTGATAGTATGTGTTATGATAGCTACATATGATATGTGTGGTGACGTTTCTTTTTGCAACCATGTACGCACGTAGTCTGATAATTAGTAAGCTAAGGTCATATTACCTTAAGTTCGTAAATTAAATCTTGCGATAACGTTGCTTGTAGGGTGATTACGACTTACAACGGACGTAGCTTAGCTTATGGTGTGACACAAGGAAATATGAGCGTCTAAGAGGCAACCAAGTAGGCGGAAGTGAATGTTTAAAATGTAAAACGTACAAGAGAGTACTTGTCAAATCAAAGGAAGAAGAGCTTTGTGTTAGCCTTTATTGAGAATTTTAAACCTGCATCTAGACAAACAGTCGGTGAAAATTTAGTGATGTGACAGTTTATAGAGTAAGGAATAGGTGGTAACTAACAGAATCTAATGCTTATCCCAAGAATAATTGATTCAGACAACTTGAACTCCATTTCTTGACTGAACATTAACTCGGCAATTCTACTAGCGTTTCTTTATTTTCTCAAGAGAGTATCACTAGAAATACTGTAAATAGTAGTTAATACAATTTTTATTTTTCTTCTTTGAGGATGCATCCTATATTCTTAGTATACTTGATTTTAATGTTTATTTTCATGCCAGTATGGCACATGTAAATACCATTATCTGTATTCACATTAATTTATTTTGTTATCGCCCAGCTTTGTAGGTGAGTTGTATACGAAGGAAAACATAGCTTTTTCAAAAGTTTCCCAGATGTTACATAGAATTTATTCTAATAATTTATGATTTTGGAGATCAATGGGCTTATGAAAGGAAATAATATGATCCGAGAAGACATTTATTTAGGATGAGTTCGGAAGATGTAATTTTTCCGAAATGTCGTTGATGGATATAGACTATAGGGTTGACTGTGAGTCACTCATTTCAAGAACTATTTCATTGGTAAAATTGGAGATAATTTTCTTGAATATTTGACTTAATATTTAAAATAAATATGGAATAGTGAAACCTAAACATTCTTTCTCTGTGTTCTTAGAATAAGAATTAGTTGTAAGACTGTAGTAGTTTCAAGCGACGACAATTTCTATAAGAGCTAATACGAGCATGGTATCTAACTGGATACGAGTAAGAGACGTCTTTCTGCGTTAGTTAGAAACTTCCATTAAACGACCTAGGCGTTCTTCTATTCCGGAACTCACACCCGTAAAACTCAGTCACCGGATTAATTGAATTTAGAGCTAGTCAGGATCTCTTGTGTCCATGCCTGGACGCGGGAACGGCGCAAGTAGAAAATGGCGCCTCAACGTGATGCGAATGGAGAAAAACGCCACGGGAACTGTTGGTCGCAAACCAAGTAGAATTTTCGGGATACTCATGTATGTGGAAATTCAAGAGAAAGTCGTCGTGGGAATTCCAAGAGAAAGAATACGACACAGAACTGTGAAGAGGTTGATTCCCATATGTAGCGATAAGAATGAGGAAAACATCGGGAAACCTGTTAAGAAGATGACAGAGATGATAGTCGAATGACGGATCTTTGGTGCAATATTAGAGTAAAATGGGAGAATTTACTCAAAAGAAGTGGGTAAGATAAAGGAGATATTTTAGGAATTAATGGATGAGGAATTATTGATTGTAACAGCAAGATGATTGCATGGAGATGTCGTACGGTAATTTCTTTACTGGAATGTTATGCATTGTTATTTTATGGGATCGAAGTGGACACAGCAAGATATTAGACTGTGAGAACGAGTAGATGCCCAGTATAGATAATGGAATAGGAGAAAGAAGAAATGGATGATTGCTCTGAAGAGAATAACAGAAAATGGCTGGTTGCAGTCAGAATTCGGAAAGGAGGAAAGATGACCGCTAATATGTTAATTTATTTAGATGTAACTTAGATATAAGAGATAAATTGTAAGAGGTTATTTGAGTTATTTTCAGTTAAGAACTGGAGTCATAATTACATGGACAAGTACCTCATATTTCCTAGTGTGATTGGGTCAACATCGTGAGCTGAGTCAGATCCAAGTAGTGAAGCCTGCCTGTTTATTTACTGAATATATATATTGTTGATTGAAGTAGTGGGAGAGACATTGCTGGAGAACTTGAGTTGTGGAGAACTTAGGGAAAATATAGAGTTTACTAGGATTTTTAGAATTTAGAATACTGATTGAATATCGATATGACGACGTTAAGCCATTTGAAAGCTCAATTTGAGGAGTATCAAAGGGAACAACGAGAAGAACAAGAACAGTATCGGAAAGGCCAAGAAGAGAAACAAGAAAAATATCAAAAAGAACAGGAAGAGAAAGAAAGAAGACAGAGAGAAGGGCAACGGGGATTGTTGCAGGCTATAAAAGAAATGATGGAAGAAGCTAAAAAGGAGAGATGGGAAGAGAATAGACAGCGCGATGAAGAAGCTAGAAAGGAGAGGTTGGAAGAGAACAGAAAGCGTGATGAAGAAGCTAGAATGCGTGATGAAAAACGGGAGGAAGAAGCTAGAAGACGCAACGAGGAAGCTAAGAAAGAGAGGCAGGAAGAAATGAGGAGGCAAGAGGAAAGGTTAAAGGAGATTATGGAAAGGATGGATAAACATGATGAAGAATCTAAGAGAGAGAAGCAAGAACAAGAGGAACGATACCAAAGATTTATGGAAGAGAAACATAAAGAAATGATGGAGGAAATAAGGAGAGGTCATCAAGAACAAAAGGAAGAAATGAATAAATACCAGGAGAAGATGGAAGAGGTGACTAGGGAACAAGAAGAAAGACATAAGACAATGTTGGAGGCGATGAAAGAAGAAATCAAGAACAATATAGATGAATGGAAAGCTGAAATTAGTGGAAGTATAGAGGAGAAGAACCGAGAAATACGAGAAGAAATAAACGAAATTAGGAAAGAAATGACAGGGAACAATAACTATCTCCAGTCTTTAAAGGAGAATGTAATAAAGGATTTATCAGACAACATGGAGAAGTTAAGCCTAGTTTCCCAAGAAAAGTGGAGATTATGTGAGGAAAGTATAGGAAAATTAGGTGAGGACGTGCAAACCACGAGTACAAGTCTAGAAAGGAAGTACGACCAGGCTGCAAACCAAATTGGGAGCAGAATAACGGAGATAAGGGACGAAATAGAACAACATAAGGATGAATTAAACCAAAGAATATCGAAATCTGAAGAAGGGCTTAGACAAATGCAAGCTCAGTTACGAGAAATTCGTGAGGAAGGACCAGGAAAGACTGTTATGATGTCTGGTAGCGAGTGGAACAGAGGAGTTGAGTTTCAAATAAATGAAAGAGAAGTGACACCCATGTCAGTTACACGTTCTAACCACAGTATGGGGGAGACAAATGTGGATAACGGAAGCAGTGGTTATCCTACGATTATTAACGTCATAAAAACTTTCGATGATAGACCGAAGCACTTTAATAATTCAACCAGTATTTCGCCCAAACGTTTCCTTAGGGAAATGGAGGATTACTTTAAGGAACATGGCATAGCTGAGGAGAAGAAATTGAAAATAGTGGAAAAGCATTTAGATGCTAATCCAAGCTTGTGGTTCCAAGCATTTAAGTATATTTTCCATGAGTATAGCGACTTTAAGACGGCGTTCTTACAAAAATTTTGGAGTCCAGAGGTGCAGCAGAGTTTACGTCTAGAGTTGTATTCTCGCAAGTATGCTACTAATGGTCAAACAGGGTTTAGTGATTACTTCGCTTACCAGTTTCACCGTTTTCAAGATCTTGATTCGCCACCCAGTGAGCTTGAAGCGATCAAGACGATACAACGACAATTTCCCTCAGATGTACAAAGACTGCTGGCTACTGCTAACCCAACTACGGCAGTACAAATGGAAACGACACTTAGACAGATCGATATGACTACAGGACCACACCCTCAAAGAATGATTAGGAATACTTACGGTGAAGAAACGGTTAATGTGCTCACACAGGAAAGCATTGATAGGAATACGCCTGAAGAAAGAGGAAAAATGAACAGGAAGAGACAATGGGGAAACCAGGAGAGTGGAAGGAGAGATGAAGAAAAATGCTATTGCAGGAAAGGGTCCTACAACCAAGAAGCATACATGGGAAATAGAGTATATAGACCCAACATGCGATACAGGAACCCGTATAGAGAAAACAGAGGAAGAAGTAATTTCAGAGGGAGATATGGTTACGGAAAGAGAAATGTGAGAGACAACCAAGGAAGGGAAACTTATAATCGGAGACCTATACGCGAAGTAAATGAGGACCGAAACGAGAAGGTCAAGTGGGAGAAAGCAATTAGAGATCAAGACGTCAACGCTGATGTAGAGGGAGCGGAGAGTCTTGAGTTACAGGGATATAAAAAGAGGAAACAGGAGGAACAAATCCTCAATCCAAGCTCGAGAGAATTCGAATGTAGAAGAGAAAATGAGAAGATAACAAGCAAAAAAAAAAAACGCCGATTTTGAATTAGAAGGGGAGGTTGAGAATATAAAGAACGCCTTGGATTCCAAAATTCACAGTTATTTCATAACGCAGGTTGATTCATGGGAAATCGATTCGGAAGAACTGATAAAGGATTTGACCGTACATCATATGAAAAGAAAATATGAATTGCCTATTATCGTAGCAAGAGTTGGAGAGCTGAAAGTACGTTGCCTAGTTGATTCTGGGGCTAGCATCAGTGTGCTTTCAAAGGAATTATTCCAAGATATGAGTAGAAGAATGAAATTATTAACCATCCCAGTTTCGAAAATTAAAATAAGAGGTATAATTCCGGATAAAACAGTAGAATGCAACATACAAACATATTTAGAAATCAGTATGGGAAACAGGCACTTTGAGCATCCATTCATAGTCATGAACAAGATTAAATATAA
This sequence comes from Anabrus simplex, assembly GCF_040414725.1. Lineage (NCBI taxonomy): Eukaryota > Metazoa > Arthropoda > Insecta > Orthoptera > Tettigoniidae > Anabrus > Anabrus simplex. The sequence continues at coordinate 125,317,598 of NC_090269.1, forward strand.
TATTATACTAGGAATAGACTTCATGACGGTAACTGGAATGACGATCGATATGGAGAAACAAGAAATAAGATTCCCTATATCTGACGAGCACACCAGGGAAAACCAAGAACGGATTAAGATCAATGACGACCTTATGATCATAGATAACAAGGAGGCGCCGGAAGAGGAAAACTTACCATCGGAAGAGCATCCGAACTTTCAGTCAGAGGAAGGAGAGATATCTTTGGCAGATGAAGACATTGTAGAAAGCATAGAAAAAGTAATGGCTATGGAGGAGGAAGAAGACATGCCGAACATCGCAGAAGCAGTGGCGAATGCTAAAATTTCCTCGGGCGAAAGGTCAGAACTTCATGGGATCTTACAGGAATACTCGGATTTATTTAAGAATAAACCAGAACAGATTCCAAATTTTAAATATAAACTAATAGTGAACGATTGGACACCCTATAAAGGCAAACTTTATGGAATTCCGGAGAAACACTTCCCAGAAGTGAAAAAGATCATAAAGGAAATGGAAGACGATGGCATTATAATGAAGACATCCAGTCCTTATTTGAATCCCTTGGTAATTGTGGTGAAAAGCAACGGGAAACTCCGTCTGTGCCTTGACGCGCGTTTTTTGAACGGTCGGTTGATTCCAGAGTATAATCAAACTCCAAAGATAAAAGATATTATTCAGAAATTCCGTGACATGAGGTATTTTTCAACCATGGATTTTACGTCCTCATACCATCACATCGTTCTGGAGGAAAAATCCCGATTGTTAACCGGATTTATGTTTGATAATCAGACATATATCTATTGTCGTCTCCCATTCGGTTTGAGGAATAGTTGTGCAGTTTTGGTGAGAGCATTAGACAGAAATTTAACACCGGAAGTAAAGGAGTTTTTAACTTACTACGTGGACGATCTAATTCTGGCAACTAAAACATTTGCAGAACATTGTGACAAGCTTGAGAAGTTGTTTCGAAACCTAAGAGCCACTGGATTTAAGATCAACCTTACAAAATCAAGATTCTGTCGAGAAGAGGTCCTATTCGTCGGTCACATGATAGACGGTACAGGTATACGGCCAAACCCAGTTAAGATCCAGGCCATATGCGATTTTCCCCGACCGAAGCGTATAAAGCACGTCAGGCAATTTCTTGGTATGGCGCAGTTTTTCTCTAACCATTGTCAAGGATATACCCAGACCGCCGCACCTTTACAGGATTTGTTAAAGATCAACAACAGGTGGAAATGGGATGAGAAGGCAGAGAGAGCATTCCAAGAATTAAAGACCTTGTTAACCAAAAGCATCAAATTAGGCTATCTGAACTATGAAAAAGAATTTATAATACAGTCAGACGCATCTAATGTTGGCATCGGAGCTTGTTTGTACCAAGAAGAAGAAGGAACACCTCCCAAAAGAATATATCTAGCATTCACTAGCCGGAAATTGAGGAGCCACGAGGTTAACTATACCACGACAGAACAGAAGCTGTTAGCAATCATTTACGCCTTGCAGCAATGGAGAAAAACTATTTTCGGATACCCAATAACGGTCAGATCAGACCATAAGGCATTAACGTTTGGATTGAAAGCTGCAATGACTAATGAGCGGATAACAAGGTGGATGTTGTTCACGCAGCAATTGCAGATGAAAATCGAGTATTGTAAGGGAAAGGAAAACATCCTTGCTGACGCCTTGAGTCGTAACCCTGTGGAAAAAGAGGAAGTAATTCATAAAATAGAATTGGTCCCGGAAGATGAAGAAACATTAGAGAGACTGCTGAACCTAGTACACTTGCAGCGTCAAGACGAGAGGTTGAAACAAATTATAGATAGATTGGAAGATGGAAACCGTGAAAGGGAAACAAGGTCGAGGATTGCGGAAATCTACAGCTTAGAGCAAGGAATACTAATGGCTAGAACAGGTAAAGGTCATAAAAAGATACGCATAGTACTACCTTCGATGTTATACAAGGAAGTAATCTGGCACATACAAAGGATTACAGGTCACGGTGGCGTAGGAAAGGTAACCCAAGTCATACTCGAGAAATTTACTTGGAAAGGTATTCGAAGAACTGTGAGGAATACAGTAAGAACATGCGACATATGCCAGAAGGTCAAACATGGCAGTGGTATGGTAAGACACGAACCCAGAGCTATACTACCGCAGAAAGCTCGAGAATTATATGCTATAGATATTTTTGGCAGACTCCCAACTGCCAGAAAGGGACATAAGTACATAGTCGTAGTGATGGATGTGTTCTCTAAATATGTGTCGTTACAACCAATTCAACGCGCCAACACAAAACAGGTATTACAACGTCTAATCAGAAACACCTTACCTAGTATGGGAAAGCCTGAGAAATTACTGTCAGACAGAGGGACACAATTTACGTCGATTCAATTCAGAGAAACCATGGAAGAGTTAGGAATTAAACACATTCTTTGTTCGGTGAGACATCCAGCGTCCAATCCTGTTGAAAGATGCATGAAAGAAATAGCGAAGTTCTGTCGAATCTATTGTCCGAACCAACACTAGAGGTGGTTAGAGGTAATTGGAATAATAGAAGACAGCATGAATAACACAATACACGAATCCAGCGGACAAATACCTAAAGTTATTCACCATAGTATTAAACCTGAGAGACCATGGGACACAATTATTCACCTACCTGCTGAACCTAACTTAGATATCAACGAAATTAACAAACTGGTGCGAGAGAGAATGTACAGACAAGCACAGAGAAGGTTAAGGAGAGTACAGCATAAGAAATTCCAACCTGAGTTGAAGAAAGGCGACCTTGTATTAATAAAGAAACCCGCAATTTCCAGTGTAATGAACAAAATCTTCGCGAAATTCTTGCATTTATTTGAAGGACCATTTATGATCAACCGTTCATTCAGAAATAAAGCATACGAAATTCACGACTTAAATGGAAACAGTAAAGGAGTACATAACAGTGCAAACATCAAGTTATATTTCAAGGAATAGAGAAGGGGCAGACCATCTCATGTGATGACGAAGCAAAGAAGTATAGATTGAAGCCACTTACATCATGAATGAGCAGATTATTCCGAAGAAAGGAGTAATAATATAAATGAGAACTTATAAAGAACAGTGAAAAGTCCCATTATAAGAAGGAAGGCGAATATAATAAATATATAGCAAGCCATATATTTCTTACAACGTAGGGGAAGTTAATGTGCCGTTTCACAGTTCTTCATAAGAGCTGTAGGAACAAAAATGGAGTCTCTGCGATCAAAATGTCAAATAAAATGCATTTAACGTCAGTACGGGCCGAAATGTAAGTCCTTTCATCGGTCGATTACGGAAATAACCGCGTATAGAAGGCGCTGAAAAAAATGACAAATGGACATTATTTAAAACCATTATTCAAGAAAAATGTGCTCATCACTTATTATATAATCTGAACTCGAAGCTGTAAGAAGACTCAAGACTAGATTGAAAGGGATTATCCAGCGGAGCTAAAGATTATAAGTTGGAAACGAAAGATAATTCGCGACTACACGCCAATCAGCTGATATCAAGATTAAATCGTTGCGCGGAAGATTAAATACGTAAAAAAAAAGGGAGATAAATAGACTACAGTAGAACTACGTCACGAAGTGGCGCAGGGCTTCAATAAAATTTTCCCGATACTGTTTAATGTTGAAGGACACCTACTGATCAGTTGTTGAGTGCATTTACGCCAACGAAAAGATAGCGGAAAGAAATTTATTTTCAAATTGGAATATATACAGAACATCTGTCTTAGTCGATTTGGAACTAGTTTATTGGATCAACTGTACCCTAACGAAATCTATGCAATCTGAGCAACGCAAGAGATATATTAATTGGAAGATGTCAGCAATGAATCAAATATTCTATTCTTGTTCTGTTTCATACGCACGAGTCTCCACCATGGGTCTGTAAGGAAGCAAGGCAATGCTGCTTGGATCCTGACAAGGCGATACGATGTTAGCTGTCCCGGATGACCGGTGATCAGTGTCGAGAAGCTGCGATGTACCCGACCACTTGTGGAGGAACCAGATGACGAGATCCTAATCTCAGATGACCGGAGATGAGGAAACATCGAGACCATCTTGAGCAAAGCTAAGTCCATTACCTAAGTCGTTTTCGTAAGTAAGAGTATATTATTTCCTTTATTGCATGTTGATGTTTGTTTTGTGCGAAGACAGTGCGTAGATAAACGTCTGGCTGATGTGATTGGAAGTAGGTATTCATCCATATGGTATGTTAATTCCACTTGTAGGCGTGGTCACCAAGTGATTTTCCGTTCGTAATGTTTTCCAGTGATATGTGAGGAGAGATAGATAGAGTTATTATTATTACCAGTGTTGAGTAAAGAGTGAAGTTGGCATTAATACGTGTGTGTCCTAACTTAATCAATGTCAATCAGTTCGAGATCGTGTATAGGATGTGGTTTGTGGAGGAATATGGCAGTATACTACTCCAAGTTCATGTTAAATTTGGCACTATGACTGTAGTAAATAATGTAGGCATTTTATGAATGTCACGGCACATTGATGTGCAAGTTAAGGTAGTGATTTACATATGATGAAGTGAAAGAGTTGTTATATATGAAATATGAGTATTAATTAACGCGTCATAGATATGATATAAGGATGTTAATGATTTATGATGGCGGTATTTATTGTTTTCTTCGAGAGAGAAATAGTCATAGTTGTGCGAAGTGAGATCTAGTCATTTCAAATGATGTTTCGGAGAGTGTCACAGAATTCTCGCCAATTCCATGTAATAATTCTGGATCATACGCATTGTACATAGCTTAGGATATGATCTCGAGACGAGTAGTGCAATGTTTTTTATCCATGTTAGGATTACCTAGAGAATCATATATGTACTCAAGATAAGACTGAGCCTTCACTGATTTACTTAGGATGATCTTGAAAACTCTCACGGTGTATAACTTTATTTCTGGATAAATTTCAACCTAATAGGCTGATCACTGGTGACATAGATTTTCGTGGGTGAATTATTATTTTTTATTTGTGTCCTCTGACCAAGTAGATTTTCCGTTGATAGTATGTGTTATGATAGCTACATATGATATGTGTGGTGACGTTTCTTTTTGCAACCATGTACGCACGTAGTCTGATAATTAGTAAGCTAAGGTCATATTACCTTAAGTTCGTAAATTAAATCTTGCGATAACGTTGCTTGTAGGGTGATTACGACTTACAACGGACGTAGCTTAGCTTATGGTGTGACACAAGGAAATATGAGCGTCTAAGAGGCAACCAAGTAGGCAGAAGTGAATGTTTAAAATGTAAAACGTACAAGAGAGTACTTGTCAAATCAAAGGAAGAAGAGCTTTGTGTTAGCCTTTATTGAGAATTTTAAACCTGCATCTAGACAAACAGTCGGTGAAAATTTAGTGATGTGACAGTTTATAGAGTAAGGAATAGGTGGTAACTAACAGAATCTAATGCTTATCCCAAGAATAATTGATTCAGACAACTTGAACTCCATTTCTTGACTGAACATTAACTCGGCAATTCTACTAGCGTTTCTTTATTTTCTCAAGAGAGTATCACTAGAAATACTGTAAATAGTAGTTAATACAATTTTTATTTTTCTTCTTTGAGGATGCATCCTATATTCTTAGTATACTTGATTTTAATGTTTATTTTCATGCCAGTATGGCACATGTAAATACCATTATCTGTATTCACATTAATTTATTTTGTTATCGCCCAGCTTTGTAGGTGAGTTGTATACGAAGGAAAACATAGCTTTTTCAAAAGTTTCCCAGATGTTACATAGAATTTATTCTAATAATTTATGATTTTGGAGATCAATGGGCTTATGAAAGGAAATAATATGATCCGAGAAGACATTTATTTAGGATGAGTTCGGAAGATGTAATTTTTCCGAAATGTCGTTGATGGATATAGACTATAGGGTTGACTGTGAGTCACTCATTTCAAGAACTATTTCATTGGTAAAATTGGAGATAATTTTCTTGAATATTTGACTTAATATTTAAAATAAATATGGAATAGTGAAACCTAAACATTCTTTCTCTGTGTTCTTAGAATAAGAATTAGTTGTAAGACTGTAGTAGTTTCAAGCGACGACAATTTCTATAAGGGCTAATACGAGCATGGTATCTAACTGGATACGAGTAAGAGACGTCTTTCTGCGTTAGTTAGAAACTTCCATTAAACGACCTAGGCGTTCTTCGATTACGGAACTCACACCCGTAAAACTCAGTCACCGGATTAATTGAATTTAGAGCTAGTCAGGATCTCTTGTGTCCATGCCTGGACGCGGGAACGGCGCAACATGATGAAACACAAATGCACTTTCCTCTTTCATTTTACACTTTCTCCTATGGGTGGGGGATGCAGACGAAGAGTACACTCACGGTATCCCCTGCCTGTCGTGAGAGGCGTCTAAAAGGGGTGAGCAAGGGATGATAGAATTAGAACCATGAGGCTACTTGTAATTTGTACCATGCCGCGGGGAACACCATGGGTCGCTTTTACTTGCGAGTAGTACCACTCTGTTAAGTACACAGTAGGTTTGTGTTTAGTAGCAGCAGAGAGCGGTACACTGTGGGTTTAGAGTACCTGTGATTAGTACCACTACATGCGGAACACCACGGGCTTACGTTGCCTGTAATTAGTACCATTATGTAAGAAAAACCTCAGGTCTGGGCGTTGCGTGTGGTTAGTACAACTATATGAGCGACACATTGGGTCTATGTTGCCTTTGATTAGTACCCACTATGTAAGGAACACCACGGGATAGTACGAGTCCCTGTGACTTATGTGATGAACACCATAGGTTTGCGTTGCCTTTAAGCTGCGCCGCAATGTGAGTAACACCATAGGTCTGTGTTACATGCGCGTATTACATCACCTGTGAGTAGCACCATAATGTGTGCCATACCGCTACTTTTGATTGGTACCACAACCTGACAAATACCGTCGTTCTACCTTACTAGCGATAAGTACCATTATGAGGGGCTGTTGACCTGGAATTGACCCCTGTAGACAACAAGCATCATCGATTCAGGATTGTGCTTTAGAAGCAGTCCCTTGGTCAGTAATACTATTGTTTTAATATAGTTTCTGGGAATGTGGGGCATTGCGGTTCGGATCCACTGATTGTTTTAAATTCATATTAACCGTTCATTCTTCGTCATCACTTTTTGAATTCTGGTCAGGGGATGATTTTGGACTTCTAAATCGTCATTACATTTCCTCTCATTTCGTACCATTAGAGGCCGATGACCTAGGTGTTAAGCCTTTTAAGAAACAAGCATCATCGTAATCATTTTACACTGCACACCCTACTTTTCCCGTCCATAATTTGCTTTTCAGTACACTACAACAGTCTTCTCCAAGTTTTCTGACAAAAATCTTCACTGCGAAGAATGTACTCTCTGATTCTATGGATGTGACAGGTAAGTGTGTACGGTATGTGTTAAACATTCTGGTAAATCCATATTATCCGTACCAAGCAAGTATTTGTTTATAGCTACCACACTGTCGTAGCCCGGGTTTCGTTTAAGGACATGTCCGAGGATTCCTGGGATACATTCCACTTCGCGCTTCACGTTCTCCATAATATACTCTTGGCCCCTTGTTCATGGACGATCTGCCGCCCGAACTCAACGAATCAGCAAATATCCAACATTTTGCTGACGACTGAAAATTATTTAAGGAGATAAGGAATCCAGCAGATGCAGCTCTGATACAGTCTTCACTTAACGCCGTCTCGAACTGGTGCCGTACTTTGAAATTTATCCTCATTCCTAAAAAATGCAGCCACATGACAATAACACTACGTAAATCTCCTTTACCGACATCGTATTACTTACTCGACAAGCCCATCACTGTAGTTACGCAACAGTGTGACTTAGGTGCAATAATCGATACAAAATTACAATTCAAGAACCACATAGGAACATATACAACCAAGGCGATGAAATCACTAGGCATTCTCTACCGCCCACCCACCAAGACGCATGACTAGTGCATACCGTGGAGGACACTGCGTAGGCTACTGGGAGCCACCGGCTGTGCCAATGCACAATGAGAGACTTTGTCTCATTACCAAAAACGGATGCCTGCCTGGCCATCAGATGATATAGGTGTTGATTCCCATAGAGAACCTGAAATATCTGTCCCGAATGAGTAAATTTATAATACCAATATAAATGGTCTGTTATGGACATTATACATTTTCCAGGTAACCCATTCCTGGTTGCCAGCGTTTCGCCCTCGTGTGCTAAGTTGGGCTCATCAGTTAGTAAATAGCACACCTGCCAAGACGCATGACTAGTGCATACCGTGGAGGCCACTGTGGAGGGAGGCTACAGGGAGCCACCGGCAGTGCCAATTCACTATGAGAGGCTTTGTCTGATGAGCCCAACTTAGCACACTGGGGCGAAAAGCTGGCAACCAGGAATGAGTTAGCTGGAAAATTTATGCCCGATAACTGACCATTTATATTGGAATTATGATTCTGGTATGTTTTGGAAGTGTGTCTTGATAAGTACCAGTTCACTTTGAGCCGTTTCATTGCCTGTAGAGTTCAAAGTAATAATTCCTTTACATTTTCTTCAAGAGTGCTTGTAGAACGTGTTAAAATAAGCATAATAAAAGTGGAAACCATGCACAATAAATCCGAAATTTGAAATGTATGCACTAATCTCAAACATATGCAAATAAGCATATATATATATATATATATATATATACACTGACTTAGCAAATGTCATGGGATAGTCACCTAATAGCGTGTGAGGCCTCCTCTGGCCCTTGCGAACTGCAGTGAGACGCCGTGGAAGTGAGTCGACAAGTCCCTGGTAGTCCTCTGGACGCAGCTGACACCAAATCGTTTGCAGAGCGGCTGCCAATGCTGGTCTGTTAGTGGGTGCATGATCTATGGCACGTAGCCTGCGTTCCAGGACATCCCAGATGTGCTCGATAGGGTCCATATCGGGGCTCCTGGGTGGCCAGAGCAGTCGTTGGACCTCCGCTGCTTGTTCCTGGAACCATTCCCGGGCGACGTGGGAGCGATGTGACTGCGCGTTATCATCTTGAAACACCGCAGAAACGTCTGGGCGCTGGAAGGCCAAAAATGGGTGGAGATGGTCTCCGAGCAGCTCAACATACCGCGTATCATTCAAAGTCTCTTCCAAAACAACTAGGGGGCTCATTCCATACCAGCAAAATGCACCCCAGACCATAACAGAGACACCAGCGCCCTGGACCACACCTTTCGAGGCAGGCGGGATACATCGCTTCATGTGGTCTGCGCCATACACGGTGCCTCCCATCGGCATGGTGCAGTTGAAATCGTTATTCGTCCGACCATATCACGTTACGCCATTGTTCCACTGTCCATCCCTGGTGCCCGGGGACAAATGCGCGTCGTTGTGCCCGATGACGTTGGGTTAACAGTGGCACCCGTGTACGGCGCCGGCTCCCATACCCCATAGAACCTATGTTCCCACGGATTATTCACTGGGAGACGTGTCTAGCACGGCCTGTGTTGAATTGAGCCGTGATTTGTTGCACGGTTGCCCGTCTGTCACTATTTACAATCCGTCTCAGATGTCACCGGTCACGGTCATCGAGGGTGGCTGGCCGGCCGGTCGTTCGTCTGTTGTGGACGGTGACACCCGCATTCAACCATTCACGATACACCCTGGACACGGTTGACCGTGTGAAGCCGAATTCCCGTACTACTTCCGAAATCGCACTTCCCATCCGTCGGGCACCGACCACCATACTCCGTTCGAACGATGTCAGCTCACGACGACGTTCCATGTTACACCTGTCACATGCACAGCCACTGGTCACAAGGTCTCCTATACAACTGCCACTGGCACAGGGGGCGTGTGGTACGCAGACAACACACCTGCGCATCAGTACTCCGCTATCCCATGACATTTGCTCACTCAGTGTATATGCACTATTTAACTTACAAATGCATCCAATTTTCCGTTGAAACGCACTTCCTTGTCGGTTTTGGAGGTCTACATATCGGTAAACAACATATGCATCTGCAAACAAATCCGATCTCTAGGCATTACCACCCATACAAAAAATCGAAGTCGATGTCAAACATCGCATCAGTGTTGGCTGGACGAAATAATGTTTGCTGACAGGGCTCTCTTGTGCGACAGATGGACGTGATGAAGATCAACCTGATTCGAAAGTTCTTGTCATCGCAGAACTAGAAAGTCCGAGGAGGAACCGGCAGTGTTGTCAACACTTAAGTCCAAATTTCCCCCAGATCACTTCTAAAATCCCTTTAAATGAGACAATAATCCCCCAAATAATAATAATAATAATAGCACTGTCGTTATTAAATAAATGAATAAATCACTTCACAGAATTATTCACACACCACAGATATTGCCTAATTTTGTTAAAACACCACGGAAAGGGACTTAAACTGCATGAACTGTAGAGTTACAGTGAAAACTCCTTCGAGTTACGTTTTCAGACTGCTACACTTACGCATTCCGGGGATTTCCCTCTTACATGACGTCGACAACTAGTGACGTTTACTCTACCAACGGACCAATGAACTATGTACGAGAACCGAAGTCTGTGATTCCCCTCAACATTTAAAAAAAATGCTACCGGCAGCCCTGAAGAAGGTTTTCTGTGGTTTCCCATTTTCACACCAGGCAAATGCTGGGACTGTACCTTAATTAAGGCCACGACCGCTTCCTTCCCATTCCTAGGCCTATCCTGTCCCATCGTCGCCATAAGACCTATCTGTGTCGGTGCGACCTAAAACAAATAGCAAATAGAAATAAAGAAATGCTGCTGCGTTTCCCGAGGAGGGACAAACAAAGTAGACGAGAGACTTATCGGTAGTTTATAATTCTTTTTAATTAAAAAATTGAGATGATTATATATAAATACACCTGTTTGCTAATAGGCAATACAAAAAAAGAATAAGGCGGCTGCTGCGTTCGTAAAAGAGACGAGAAGAGGGAATGTCAAGACACGTGAAGGGTTCGTACGTTTAGAGCTACTAGACGATAAAATCATGACGTTGCATGATTAACAGCAGTGTCTGAGATGGGCTGGCCAACAACAACAACAAAAATTAAACCTTAAGATGAAATCGACACATTAATGGGACCAAGCATGCTATAGCAATGAAATAAATAAATAATTATGTCATCCCCATAGCCCCTCAAAATTGCTCAAAAAGTAATTTTCCCCCTAAAATTCCCCCTGGCTCTTGTATCTCCCCAACTTTCCCTTTGTGAAGATTAACTCCCCCTCAATTTAGGAGTAAAACCCCTGAGTTGGCCACACTGTGAGTGAATTCTCTCCGTGGATCAGAAGAGCTGACCCTAAGTGGTACTCGAGAGAGCCCACTCTGTGAACACATATACACCAGTATTAGTGCAATAATACACAGTATATCAAATTTCTGGCACTCAAAAGTGAATTCATTGCAATATTTGTCCATGTGTTAAGGATTGCTTGATATCACTGCAACCTTCAGCCTTCTGTTTTTAAAGGCGATACTAACAAGTATAAAATAATATCAGCAACACAGACTCGTTGTCCTACGTTCTTATGACATCTGCCATTAAAAGTGATGTAACCAATTAAAATTTACAGTAGTGATCGTAATTAATATATTTGGTATTTATAAACGTGCCCATTATTTAATTTAGTGATAAAAAATGTCTGTACGATAATAACTGGAATAATGTACAGAAGGAATATTAATTGGAACCTGTTGTTGTAGAACTAATTAACAAATGTCCAACTGGTGACATGATCCAGTAATAATTGAACGTCTATGTTAGATAAAAGTTGTATGCATATTTGCTTTGTGTCACGGGAATATGCGTACGAATAATAACCTATATTTAGCTCCATTATTGGGCCGCATTTTACAGCAATTATGCCTACCTGAACAACAAAATAACTGAAGCATTCCAGAACAAAGTCCCCGTCATCGAACATGAATACTGACATTCATCATACGACAGCGGGATTCTTGTGAAATAACTCTTCTGGATATATGAGATAGAATATTAAATGAGTATTAGTATTTTAGTTTTCAACGTTTAATTTTTAACAGTGGTGTTCCAACTAACAAGGGAACTGTCTGGGTTGAACCAGATCAATTGTAATGTTCATACTTCCGTAAAATATTTACGAATTTAAATAATAGTATCAATTCGTCATCAATTCATCAGTCATCATCTATCTGCCTTTAGGGTGGTCACCCGGATGGCAAATTCCCTATCAATTGTTTACCTCATATTTATATTTATTTATAATTGTTTACCAGCTCCTTCTTAAATATCTTCAACTTCTTCTTCTTTATGTGTTTACCCTCCAGGTTCGGTTTTTCCCTCGGACTCAGCGGGGAATCCCACCTCTACCACCTCAAGTGCAGTGTCCTGGAGCTTCAGACTCTGGGTGGGGGATACAACTGGGGAGGATGACCAGTACCTCGCCCACACGGCCACACCTGCTATGCTGAACAGGGGCCTTGCGTGGGATGGGAAGATTGGAAGGGATAGCCAAGGATGAGGGAAGGAAACGGCCGCGGCTTTAACTTAGGTACCATCTTGGCATTTGCTTGGAGGAGAAGTGGGAAACCACGGAAAACCACCTCCAGGATGGCTGAGGTGGGAGTTGAACCCACCTCTACTCAGTTGACCTCCCGAGGCTGAATGGACCCCGTTCCAGCCCTCGTACCACTTTTCAAATTTCGTGGCAGAGACAGGAATCGAACCCGGGCCTCTGGGGGGTGGCATCTAATCAAATTAACCACTACGCCACAGAGGCAGACTTACATTAAGTTATTATAGTAAAATATGACTAATAAAATGCAAGTAAATCTTCATTCTACAATATGTTCTTTCATTTCAATAAGGAGATTTATTTTTAAAAAAAGGAATATTTCAGTTCGGATTAACCGGACTTTCGGATTAACGGGACTCTAGTGTAATTGTTTACCTACCTCCTTCATATTTTCAAAGATTTTGGGAATGCATTTAATTCAATCTCCTACTCCTCGTGCTATGAATGAATATTTGCCCCAATTTGTCCTCTTCAATTCCATCTTTACCTTTTGGATTAAGATCTTTACCACTTTTAATAAAAGCTCCTCTTAAGCTTGTTTTTCTATGTAATTCCACGCCAAGTAACCACTGACAGCTCGAAACACACCACATAGCTGAGTATCTCGTCTCCTGACTCTTAGAGTCTTCCCAGCCCAAAGTTTCCAACATTTTAGTAACACTACTCTTTTGTTGGATATCACCCAGAAGAAATCGCGCTGCTTTCCGTTGAATTTTTTCAGGTTCTTGTATCAAGTAATCCTCTTGACGGTCCCATGCACTAGAGCCATACTCTAACTGCGGTCTTACCAGAGACTTATACCAGAGACATGTTGCTGCGATTTTAAATAGAACGTGGTACATCCAACGTATCGATTGCAGTAAAACTCAGCAGTTAAGACATCAGAACATCACTACACGCTTGTTGTTACACAGGCTGTCGGCAGTACGACAAAGTTACTGATTCTGAACAGGAATCTGACAATTCCCTCCTTTGTGCTATTAAAAATCATATAATTGGCATGCATATTTGTATAACGATGACCAGAATCCGTAATTCCGAGGTCTTATATCGACCGGGAAAAAATAATTAAATCATGTTGACCATCAAAAAGTGGAAGCTGGAATACTTAGGCCACCTAATGCGCAATAATAAATGCAGAATCTTCCAGCTCGTCTTTCAAGGGAGAATAGAAGGGCGTAGGAGATATGGCAGACGAACTGTGTGGCTGAAGAATCTCACGGACTGGTACAGGTTGCGCTCGATGTCCCTGTTCAGCGTCCGTGCATCCAAATTCTAGACAGCCAATCATCGCTACAAGATGGCACATAAATTAAAATATGGCCAAGGTTCCATACCACATATTAATTTAGCTTCCGTTAAATATTAAAGTTTTGATTCCGTTATACTATATGCTGTTCGTGGTAATGATAATAATATTGTTCGGCCACCGGAGAGTTCTGGTGCAAGTCTTTCTACCCGACGCCCATGGGCTACCTGCACATGTACGTGTGTGATGATGCTAGTGAGGATAAGTTTGAAACCCGGTGTCAGGGGTATGCTCAACGATTAACGTCCACCATCATCAACACTGCGGATAGTTTTGAATTGAATACAGGCTTTTGGCATGCAATCTAGTGATTATAACTTTAATACCTTCACCTCTCCCAGCCTGTCGACCAACATTCTCAAGGTGAATTTATTTTCCACAAAAGGGATTTGAACCAGCTCATCACAGTGTCAGACAATAAAGACTTGAAACCATAAAGGCTTGCATGTTAGTGTTAGTAGAGCATGAAATTCTGCTGGTGTTGTCGAAATCTGATCTTCGTTATTAAGTTTGAATTGAAATCTAAAATCGGTTTATTTCTACAGTGTAGATGCGAGATGTAGTTTCATTTAAACCTGTCTGGCCCAATCCAAATAGTTCCCTTGTGACTATCATTTTAAGTAGTTAGGCCTAAAATGAAGTCATAATCAGCCAACTATTCCTAGACGCTCAAGTACTTTTCAGCAATTTATTAAAAACACTACAGTTCATTTTACGGCAAAATTGTTATTGTTATTGTGGGTCATTGATCAACGTCTTGGCCTTCCGTCTTTGGGCCCCCAAGTTTGGTTTCGGCCGGGTCGAGAGATTTGAATCTTAAAAGGTTAACTTGACTCGGGGACTGGGCATTTCTGCTGCTCCCAACATTCTTGCAATTCGCATAGCATACAAAACACTATGTCCAGCCACAATAGCACGCGGATTCTTATATGAGGCAGAAGCTACTCAACTCCGGCAGAGGGTCTGCATCACTAGGGCTGCATCATGCTAACAATAACAACACGAAATATTCATAATTTAGGATATATTAATTAATCATTCACTCTTCTTTGTAATCTGTCTGGTCCAATCTAAACAGTTCCCTTGTAAGCGAGTATCATTTAAATATGCAGGGGAGTGGCGAACGGAGTATCCATGATTTAACAATTGATTGTTATGAGGTCTTCGAAATTAGCAGCATCGGGTCTGGTGAGCACTTCCTTAGGTAGCCTGCGTTTTATTTATTGGAGTAGGATCGGGATGGAAATAACCACCCTACCCCAACCAAACTCCTGCTGTCAGTATCTGATCAGTGGCTTCCTGGTCCGCGTAAGCCACCGAAGTCCATATTATGATAAATCACTGCCTTAATTCCTCACTTTACGCAGATGTGCATCAATTAGTTCGAAAGCTTTGCACTGGGACTGGATAATAACACCGTGTATTTAACTCCCCATGAATTACTATGATCCTGAGAGACACGGTGTACCTTGTAAAAGAGACATTGAATACACTGACGGGTAAAAATATCCAAACACCATGAAATAATGGAACGTAGAATACGGGAATTCTGTCAATATATTTGCCGGGCCAACATATTTAATTGATTTAAGGTACAAGACTACAGCTTAATATCCGAGCGAGAAAGTCATTGCAAATGTGCCATGCTGGTCCATTAATAACCTGTGTAGTCGCTTGAGTGTTGAATTCAGGCATGCATTGTGCCGTACAGGTGCCGGATGTCAGCTTGCGGGATGGAGTTCCATGCCTGTTGCACTTGGTCGGTTAATACAGGTACGGTTAATGCCGGTTGTGGATGACGCTGGAGTTGCCGTATAATGATCTCCCATGCGTGCTCGATTGGGGACAGATCGGGAGATCAAACAGGCCAAGGCAACACGTCGACACTCTGTAGAGCATGTTGAGTTATAACAGCGGTATGGGGACGTGCATTATCCTGTTGGAAAACACCTCCGGGAACGCTGTTCATGAATGGCAGTACAACAGGTCGAATCACCAGACGGACGAACGCATGTGCAGTCAGGGTGCGTGGGATAACCACGAGAGTGCTCCTGCTGTCATAGGAAATTGCTCCCCAGACCAGAACTTCTGGTGTAGGTCCAATATGTCGACGCTGCGGACAGGTGGAATGCAGGCGCTCACCTGGCCTCCTTCTAACCAACACACCGCCATCACTGGCACCAAGACAGAACCAGCTTTCATCGGAAAACACAACAGACCTCCACCCCATCCTCCAATGAGCTCTCTCTTGACACCACTGAAGTCGCAGACGGCGGTGGTTTGGGGTAAATGGAATGTATGCTGCAGGGCGACTGGCTGGGAGCTGTCCTTCAAGTAACCGATTTCGAACAGTTTGTTGCGTCACTGTGGTTTTAACTGCCGCTCGAATTGCTGCTGCAGACTCAGTCCACTGCACCACAGCCATACGCCGAATCCGACGGTCCTCCCTCTAGGTTGTGCCACGGGGACGTCAGGAGCCCAGTGTTCTTGCGAGCGTACCTTCTCGTGACCACCGCTGCCAGCACGCATGCACAGTGAAGACATTCCTGCCAAGTCGTTCTGCAATAGCCCTGAAGGAAAATCCACCTTCACGTATCCCTATTATACGGCCTCATTCAAGCGCAGTGAGCTCTTCATATGGTTATGAGAGTATTTAGGGGGTTGTAGTAGGGGTGTAAAGGAAAAGGCGTTTAAGTCTGTGGTGAGACCGCAGTTAAAGTATCCCTCCTGTGCATGGGACCCTCACGAGGATCACTTGATACCAGAACTGGAGAAAATTCAAAGGAAAGCAGCACGATTTGTTCTGGGTGATTTCCAACAAAGGAGTAATGCTAATAAAATGTTGCAAACTTTGGGCTGGGTACCTTTGGAGTAAGGAGACAAGATGCTCGACTGCTATGGTATGTTTCGAGCTGTCAGTGGTAAGATGCGTCCGGGGGATAGTGGGTTCGAATCCCACTGTCGGCAGCCCTGAAGGTGGTTTTCCGTGGTTCCCCATTTTCTCACCAGGCAAATGCTGGGGCTGTACCGTAATTAAGGCCACTGCTGCTTCCTTCCAACTCGCACCGACACAGATACGTCTTATGGCGACGATGGGACTGGAAAGGCCTAGGAATGGGAAGGAAGCGTCCGTGGCCTTAGTTAAGGTACAGTCCCCAGCATTTGCCTGGTGTGAAAATGGGAAACCACGTAAAACCATTTTCAGGGCTGCCGACAGTGGGGTTCGAACCCACTATCTCCCGAATACTGGATACTGGCCGCACGTAAGCGACTGCAGCTATCGAGCTCGATCATGTACTGACGCATAGTGCCTAAAAACAAATTCTGACCAGGAGATTCTCGTAGGAAACTGACAGAAGACTGGCCATTTGTAAACATTGTTTTATTATGGTATAGACAGGAAATACACAAGACTACGTACAAAGGACAGGTCTCCACCGGTTACAGACCTTCGAAATAATCGCCCAAGGTTTCCACTGTGCGTTGCCAGCGGTGGGGCAGACGCTGTATACCATTCGCTGCATGTGTATCTGTAACGTGTGACACCTCTCTCCGAAATGCTGTTACGATGTCCTCTTTGTTAGCAAACCGTTGCCCACGTAATGGCTTCTTGACTTTGGGGATTAGATCATAGTCACATGCTATTTTAATATACGATCGTTGCTCCTGCTTGTTGACTTCCATTTTGTGACGCTCTCACTCACACACTGAACTTGGGGGCACGCTTAGACCCACAGTGTTGTTTACATAAGCCATCTAGTGGCATCATATGCAAGTACATACCGTACGTTTCCAAATGCATATCTCAGATTTTCCGTGTTGTCTCCTGTTCGCGAGACAAAAAATAGTTGCCATGACTTATCACTCGATCTACGTATGTAAATGGGAAAAAGTAGGAAAGACCATAAAATGAAGATAAAGTTGGAATTTAAGGGGGGAGATAGGGGCAAATATTAATTTATAAAAAAAGGAGCAAGGGATTGGAATAAATTACCAAGGAAATTGTTCAATAAATTTCTATGTTCGTTGAAAGTACTGAAGAAAAAGCTATGTAAACAATTATAAATAAATGTAAATATGAGGAAAACAATTGAAGAGCAATCTGCCACTTGGGCGACCGCCCTAAACACAAATCATAGATGACTGACTGATGGACTAAGATCACAGTTAAAAATAAGAGCGGTTTGAAACCGCCATGTTTTTTGTAGTCGAAGTTCTAGTTTACCGTGGGTTCACCAATAATACTTCAGGTACTGTTGGAATACATCTAACATGCAGCATACGACCACTGGTACAGGTTATCACATACAGAACACTTATTAGGAACGTGGGGCGGTTGATCAAAACTCGCTTTCTTGAAACAATTACAGCAAAAATCAATAATTGACAGTATTCCATTTTCAGAACTAGTTTCGTTAGATTAATGAACAATACCATCAGACAACAGCCTAAAAGTCCATTTCGTTTTAGCGAGACACGTTAACAGATATTTTGCTGTGAAGGAAGAGAGTTGGATATTGTTAAAGGTGAGATAAGACGTGGCCGAATGCTGCACACGAGGAGAGGTAGCCGGGAAAATCACTACGTACCTCCTTCTATTTAGCATGGCAACGAAAACAGTGCTACCAGCCTTACCAAATGTCTGCTACTTAACTACTTAATCCGCTTACCCTCCAGGGTTGGTTTCTTCCTCGGACTCGGCGAGAAATCCCACCTCTACCACCTCAAGGACAGTGTCATGGAGCTTCAGACATCGGGTCGGGGGATACAACTGAGGAGAATGACCAGAACCTCGCCCAGGCGGCCTCACCAGCTATGCTGAACAGGGGCCTTGGTGGCGGATGGGAAGATTGGAAGGGATAGGCAAGGAAGAGGGAAGGCAACGGCCGTGGCCTTAAGTTAGGTACCATCTCGGCATTTGCTTGTAGGAGAAGTGGGAAACCACGGAAAACCACTTCCAGGATGGCTGAAGTGGGAATCGAACCCACCTCTACTCAGTTAACCTTCCAAGGCGGAGTGGACCCCGTTCCAGCCCTCGTGCCACTTTTCAAATTTCGTGGCAGAGCCGGGAATCGAACCCGGGCCTCCGGGGATGGCTGCTAATCACACTAACCACTACACCACAGAGGCGGACTTACCAAATGTAGAGTATGAAATTTTAGATACATTCTGACATCAAATTTCAGTAGAATTCCCAGTCGATGTTACATTTGCATTTAATGTTAGCATGTAATATTCATAAAATATCCGTATCTATCCAGCTCATTTGTTGATTGATCAGCGTACTAGAGAGCTCTGGGTTCGGTTCTCAGAAGAGCCGGGGTTTTCAACTGCATATGGTTAATTCCTCTGATTCTGTGACTGGGTGTTTGCGTTCATCCAAACACGCATGTTTTCATCTACGTACAGCCCATCACGCTATCAACCACCAAAGAAATACCCCTCCACGGAGGGTTGACGTCAGGAAGGGCATCAGGTTATAAAACAAGTCCAGTTAACATATGCGACACATTTGTTACTCGAAGAAGAATAAGAAAATGTGTTCTATTACTCTAGACGAGACAAGATCAATACCCAGTCTCCGAGTCAGAAAAACTAACCATACGTGATAAAATCATCGACCCAGCTAGGAATCAAACTCAAGCCCCATTTAATGAAGGGCTCGACGTTTCTCAATTAGCTGTCACTACATACTATTCATAATAAGACGAATGTCATAAATAATACCTACTATTTGCTGCTCTGCTTTACTAGTGTTTTCATCTTCTCTGTTGCACATTTAACTCTGTTCATGATGAGTTTACCATGTTTCTGTGAAGCAATTTCCAGAATAGCTTGGCGCCATACATTAGTAATAAGCATTTTTAAGCAGGTCTTTGTCAAAAACCTCGCACCAGTCGATGCGGAATTAACATTACATGTGCTATCGTGACTGCAGGCGATGGTGATCGAATCGACCGCATGGAAACTGGGCTAGCACAAGTAACAGGGTGTATGATATACGTTAGGTCACTATTCAGACGGCCAGTTAAACTAATGTATGGGTTAATATAGCCGTGAAGCAAGATAATATTGTATTGCTATAAACAGTCGGTATACCTGATAGTGTAATAGTCATTTCATACAGCAATGGGTTCGTTAACGACGTAAGCAATTACAAGAAAATTGATAATGTCTCATGATAGCTAATGAATTGTACTTCCTGTATTTCCTGATTGGAGAGCATAAGCTCGACAGATTTATCTTCATATATTTCACAGATGTATCAAGAATGAATCGTTGTGTTCTGTTGCGAGCAAATCGACTAATAATTTCCCAGCAAACTTAAGCCATCTTCTGAAAAACTATCATGATTATTTACTGATATATGATAATGACATGTCAGACTCCTTGCAGATTTACAATTATCTGCGCACTTCACTTGAAATCAGCAGCAGGAATAGCACTAACACATAAATATACATAGTAAAAATGGTTGACTCTACTTCAAATTTGAGAAGAAAGAAATGTGCCTAAGTTTGTGCAGAAGGCTAATATCTGGTCTTGTAGAATGGATATAGAGGTTGTTTATTGTTATTACGAACATCCTGGAGTCTGGATAAGGCAAATATAATAGTATTAACAATAATAATAATAATAATAACAGTAATAATAATAATGTCTGTGTAGTGGTTAGTGTGATTAGTTGCAACTCCCGGCGGCCCGGGTTTGATTCTCGGCTCTACCACGAAATTTGAAAAGTGGTACGAGGGCTGGAACGAGGTCCACTCAGCCTCGGGAGGTCAACCGAGTAGAGATGGGTTCGATTCCCACCTCAGCCATCCTGGAAGTGGTTTTCCGTGGTTTCCTACTCCTTCTCCAGGAAAAAGCCGGCCATGGCCGCTTCCTTCCCTCTTCCTTGTCTATCCCTTCCAATTTTCCCATCGCCACCGCAAGGCCCCTGTTCAGCATAGCGGGTGAGGCCGCCTGGGCAAGGTGCTGGTACTCCTGCCCAAATGTATCCTCAGACCCAAACTCAAGCTCGAGGCCACTACCCTTGAGGCGGTAGAGGAGGGATCCCTCGCTGAGTCCGAGGGAAAAATCCAACCCTGAAGGTTAAACAGACTAAGAAAGAAAGAAAGAATTAAAGAAAGAAAGAAAGAAAGAAAGAAAGAACAAATAATAATAATAATAATAATAATAATAATAATAATAATAATAATAATAATAATAATAATAATAATAATAATAATAATAATAAACGATGAGGAAAAACAAGCTTGTTGTTTTACCTGACTGTTTATATCGTGATCGTACCTATTGGACCTCAAGTTTTACGTGGAATCCGGATGACATTTCCTTTGAAATATCTCACATTTACTGGCCTATATTCGAACTGTGGAGACCGCGGTGAGAAGCCAGCGACTAAACCACTCGACTCTCGGACCCTACAGAGGAGGAAGAAAACAAATATTTTACGTCATTCAGTCTCATTACAGTATCTATAATATATGAAGAGACCGGGCGAGTTGGCCGTGCGCGTAGAGGCGCGCGGCTGTGAGCTTGCATCCGGGAGATAGTAGGTTCGAATCCCACTATCGGCAGCCCTGCAAATGGTTTTCCGTGGTTTCCCATTTTCACACCAGGCAAATGCTGGGGCTGTACCTTAATTAAGGCCACGGCCGCTTCCTTCCAACTCCTAGGCCTTTCCTATCCCATCGTAGCCATAAGACCTATCTGTGTCGGTGCGACGTAAAGCCCATAGCAAGAATATATGAAGATTCTTGCATTTTTTCCAATTGAGGTGCCTAATATCAAACATGGACATGCGCCACCTATATCAAAATTGAGCTAAAGATTGATCCTTATAGCATTTTTTATGCTTTTTTTGAATTAGTGGTCCGTGTCTTTCATAAACGAATATTTGTACGTAATTTTTAACATAGAAATATGCAGTTTCTTTCATGATTGGACATTTCCAGACGTAGTTTGTATCAAAAACGGACATGAACGTTTCAGCCAATCATATTGTTATAATTGACATCAAACTGTCATGGCGACCAGATAATTTTTATCGACATCTTAAGGAAAAAAGAGGAGGACTGCTTTTAATGTCCTATGATTGCCAAAAGAACCTCGTTTTGCCAAAATTAAGTGATCAGTCGGCTTATTATTTCACGCAACTCTGCTGGTACAATCTTTCTGTTGTAATAGGCACATCTCAAAGCAAACTGCGCCCTGATAATGTGTCTGTTTATACGTGGCTGGAGAATGAGGGAAAGAAATCATCAAACGAAATAGCACCAGCGGTTGTCAATGAGCTACGATCTAATGATTTACAAGGTTTCACTTCAGTCAAACTGATTGCTGATGGCTGCGCCGGCCAAAATAAGAACAGTAATATGTTGGCGATGTGTTCAAAGTGGCTTACAACGTATGCACCATCCCCTGTTGACAAATTAAAACTGGTATTTCCAGTTACTGGGCACTCATATTTGCCTCCAGATAGGATTTTTGGACTCATTGAGAAAGACGTTAATAAGATGACGACCATAGTAACTCCTGATGAGGTGTTCAAAATGTACGGCGCAGTGAAAGGGATTGGACAAACCTTGGAACCACTGAATTGGAAAGAACAAGCACAGATTTATCTGAAATCTGCTAGTCAACTTCATTTCAAGATTTCACAATGTAAAAGAATTATACTCAGGAGCACGAAGAGGCCATGTTGTAGTTAAAGGTGAGGTAGGCTACTATTTGGAAACATGTATTAAGCGTAAGATCACGAAAGCATGACAGGTAAGTCTAATGTAAATGAATCCTTTACTTGTGATATTGGCATGAATGTATAACCACAGAAACTTAAAGATGTTGACATATTATTAGGAAAGCACTTCGGTAAAGATTGGAAATTAATGCCTTTCTTAAGTGGTATATCGAAGTCATCAATAAGAACATTTTGTAGTGAAAATGAACAAACTGTTAATGATTATTTACGAATGTGATTGTCTTGAAGACCCTTGTGATGTACCAGAGGTTATTTGCCCAGAAATACAGTGAAGCAAGAACTGAAATGAATGTTAAAAATGTCAACAATGTATAAGAATAGCCTTATTTCTTTCATATTTTAATTATATTTCTTTTAAATTGGAAGTTTACTTCCATGTTATACTGCAACTTTTTTTCCAAATATTGGGATAGTTCGTTTCAAAAGTGGACAATTACATGGATGTTTGTATCAAAAATGGACAAAAGCCAATCTCGGTTTCAGAAATGGACATCGTCATATTCGAACGTGTTTTACATTGACTTAGACTGAAATTCCTAAGTGTCGACCATGATTTTCTTGTTCATAGGGCTGGAAATAAGACACGAATAAATTTTCACACATATAACGGGGGTTTAACATAGTGAAACGAAAATGTGGCTCTACTGAAAAATTAAAAAAATGGCTTTTGTCCATGTTTGATACTAGGCACCTCAATTCTCAATTTAAAGGACAGAATCGAAATGACCTACGTGTGTTTGCAGACTATACTGTATTTGTGCCGTACTTCTAATACAGACTACCTCGTGAGTTGGCTGCGTGGTATGTGTGGCTTTAAACTTGCATTTACCGAGCTCGATAGCTGAAGTCGCTTAAGTGTAGCCAGTACCTAGTATTCGGGAGATAGTGGGTTCGAACCCCACAGTCGGCGTATCAATACTCCATCTGAATGCACATCCATCTAAGAAGAAAATCCTAATCGAATTGTCTTGTGATTCTAGCTTGAACCAAATTAAGGATCATCGTTTGACTCTTAAATGCGGGATTTATTATTTCTTTCAAATATTACGGATTTTCATTCAAAAAAGTAATACATTATCATCAGAAAAATATTTTAAAAATTTTTTGTCAAGAAAAAATACTTTTTAAATGTTTTTGGGTCATTAAAAAGTTAAGAGTTTTTCGTACCAGTATATGCAAAACTGTACGATTACTGCAGCTACTGCAACACTTCAGAAGTAAATACATACTTGTAAACTCGTAAATCAGATATAAAAATCAGGTAATTTTTTCCTTTGTACGTATACTGTACAATGCTGTGCATTAAAGGTTTAACTGTATCTTGAATTTTAATGAAAGAAAAATACGCCTTTCTGAATCGTAAATATCAGCGAATTTTAATTCATTATTCGTGCATATATGGGCTTTAGGCGGTAACAAGGGCGCCCATACCCGGGAGTAAGGTGGGGCTGCGGCCCCCCTCTAGCTCTCAGAGAAAGGCAAATATCTGGTGTTGTCAGGTGTTTTCCTTTCAAGGAAATTATTTAATAGTCAGTATTACGTAGAAACGGTAGTACCGCCCCCCACCAACAGGTAGAGAATACCGCGGGTTATTCTACCGCCGAATACAAGTCGCCATTCATCTTCCAAAATATTAAAAATACTACTTACCCCAAGGTCTGACCCCCCCCCTCTTAAAACCGTCATATGGGCGCACATGGGCGGTAACTACGGTAAAGATTATACATCGAGCGAAAATTTATTTGGAAAAGGAATTGAAAGTATCCAGCCTCGGTCCAAGTTTTCAGAATATATGCAGAAATCTGAATATATTCTGAATATATGCAGAAATCATGCCTTTGCTGGCAGGACGTAGTGTTTACAGTGCACTATGTCTTCTGGTATGGGCTAGAGCAATATTGTTACTTTCATTGATCTGTCTCCGCTTTATCCTTGGCTTTGACAAGGTGAAAGTGACTGAGGTAAGAGTGATCCTAGTAATGCCATTCCTTCTGCAGCCAGTCCCTGCTTTGACGGCCAGGCCAGCCGCCGCTGCTTGAGTCCAAAGAAGGCCGCACGGACCCCTCAAGTACCCTGAGATACCGCTCGCCCGCACTATGAGAGGAGTAATGGTGTTGAAGCACGCCGCGCCCGCGGCGAACATATAGAGGCTGCGGGCAAGTAGCAGGTTGTGCGCCGCACATCAGCCTTGGCCGGGAGGAGGGCTCCGGCTCGCCGTGCACATGTCGTACTCGCTGAAGTAGAGGGGGCCCTTCCTCTATCCCAGTCGCGGCACGGCGCCGCGCGGCTGCGGGGGCACTGAAACATTAAAGCTAGGCGGCAGAATTTTGTTGGACCATCATCATTTTTGAGGGCACAGGCTTTGTGGAGAGGTTGAGGGACCAGCGGCGTTCAGATATTCATGGCATTTATAAGCCACTGTGTGTTGTGGAGCAGGAGACGGGAGCGTGGTAATGGCCGTGGCAAAGACAGGATGGCAGTTTAACTGTGAGGGGAGGGTTTACAATAAATGCTTAAATATAACAAAAAATATTATAGAAAGGACAGAAGGCCTTAAAGGTGAAACCCCTCAGAGAAAAAAATATAAACTTCATATTTCTTTCAAAATTATACGAAGCAAGTTAACACAGAATTTACACCGGTTTCACCTGTGACAGGTGAACCCAAAATATCCTCTCGGTGGCTGGATTACTTAATAACAACGTAACCGGCGTAAGGAAATCTAGGATAGTACACGGCCCATGAAATCTGGGGGCAAGCTTGCCCGCGGGAACAAAATTCTTGGCCATCACCTGGTCGCCTACCTTCAAATTGGTGGGTCTCCGTCCACGATCATATCATTCCCTAACCTTTTCATGAGACACCTTAAGATTGGCTTTAGCCTTCTTCCAAAGATCTTTAATGTTATCTGGGTCTATTGTCTCAGGTAGAATGTCACTCAGAGACCAGAGGTTAGAGAGCGGAGTGTTGGGAACGAACTTGAACATCAAAGAGGCTGGAGTAAACTTGTGAGATTCATGAACCGCCGAATTCAAAGCAAAAGCTAACCAATGCAGGGACGTGTCCCACCTGGAATGATCTTCATGATGATAGGCAATAAGCGCGGACCTGAGATTACGATTAACCCGTTCAGCCAGAGATGGTTGAGGGTAATAAGCAGAAGTCGTCACATGAGAGATGGACAGATCAAAACAGAATTTACGAAAAAGATTTGATGTGAAAGCCTTAGCATTATCAGACACAATATATTGACACGGACCAAAAGAAGCAAAGATAGAATTTAGACAAGTAATGGTGGACTGAGCGGTAGCCAGCTTAGTCGGAAATAACCAGGAAAATCTTGTAAAACCATCTACGCATACAAAGATGAACTTGTTGGCATTTCCCTTTGACTGGGGGAAGGGTCCTACATAATCAATATACAGGCGTTCCATGGGGCGCGAGGCTTGATGAGAAGACAAAAGGCCTACCTTGGTGGACATGGTTGGTTTACTAAGCAAGCAGGATTTACAAGCCTTTACTAGTTCACGGATCTCACCGTCCATACCCTTCCAGATGAACATTTCACGAATCTTTTCACGAGTTTTAAAGATTCCAAGATGCCCCCCTAATGGAGTCTCATGATAGTACTTGAAGATC
This sequence comes from Anabrus simplex, assembly GCF_040414725.1. Taxonomy (NCBI): domain Eukaryota; kingdom Metazoa; phylum Arthropoda; class Insecta; order Orthoptera; family Tettigoniidae; genus Anabrus; species Anabrus simplex. The sequence continues at coordinate 125,343,940 of NC_090269.1, forward strand.
ATAGGTACAAGAACAGCTGGAACAACGACTTTCATCATCTTATCATGCCTCGAAGGGCAACATAAAACACCATTCCTCAGTACATAAGGGACGACATGTTCCCCAGAAGAAAGGGTTTCCATTATCGGAGCCAGCGCCGGATCTTCACGTTGGTATTTCTCGATATCCCTAAATAGCATGGGAGCATCTGTTAAGATGGCATTAACCTCAGATAGTATGGACTCGGGAGGAGATGAACTATCGACCGGTTCATGGGTCTCGACGTCGTTGGAAAACATACGGCTGAGTCCATCAGCAACAACATTTTCGGTACCTCTGATACGCCTGACATCGAATTGGAAGGCCGAAATACGGACGGCCCAACGGGCTATACGACCAGTACGACGCGGCCTACCTAAGATCCAGCTTAAGGCTTGATTATCTGTCTCCAGGTCGAATTTGACATGTTCCAGATAGAGGCGGAACTTTTCTAAGGCAAATAAGACTGCCAAACCTTCGAGCTCATATATAGAATTCTTGGCTTCTTGAGCCGATAGAGTCCTAGATGCATAGGCGATGGGTCGCCTCCCTAGTTCAGTCTCTTGAAGAAGGACTGCAGCTACTGCCGACGACGACGCGTCGGTTTGGACGATGAATTTCTTTGAGAAATCAGGCATAGCAAGGACAGGGGCATTACAGAGAGCTAATTTAAGATCTTCAAAAGCGGCTTGTTGAGAAGGTCCCCACTCAAATTTGATGCCTTTCCTACGAAGAAGGTTTAAGGGCGCCGCTCTATTAGCAAAGTTAGGAATAAACTTCCTGAAGAAATTCACCATGCCAATGAACCTGGCGATACCTTTGATGTCCTTGGGAGGTTTAAAATCACGGATGGCCTGTGTTCTAGAATGATCGACTGCAACACCATCAGGTGAGACAATATGCCATAGGAATGACATGGAGGGCTTAGCAAAGGCAACCTTGGACAACTTAACAGTTAACCCAGCCTTACGAAGGCGATTGAGAAATTCTCGCAGATGATCTAGATGTTCTCCAAAGGTCTCCGAAAATACGACGACATCATCCAGGTAGTGATACAAGTACTCAAATTTGATGTCGGAGAAGACCCTATCTAGCAGTCTAGTGAGTACAGCTGCTCCCGTGGGGAGCCCGAAAGGCACGCGGTTGTATTCGAACAAATTCCAATCCGTGGTAAACGCTGTAAGATATTTAGACTCTTCGGCAAGGGGAATTTGATTATAGGCCTGATTCAAGTCCAAGATAGTAAAGAACTTGGCCTTACGAAACCATGAAAAACAAGAATGAAGGTCAGGAAGGGGCACAGATTTTAACACCACCTTCCGATTGAGAGCCCTATAATCAATGACAGGCCTGAAGCCACCTTGGGGTTTCGGGTCTAGAAAAATATTCGAAGAATACGCCGACTTGGAGTGCCTAATAATACCATCCTTCAACATCTGATCGATGATTTCTTTCAGAGCCTTCATTTTAGGTGGAGATAGCCTATATGGTGGAAAACGGACAGGAATCGAATCCGTGACCTCAATTTTGTATTCAATAAGGTCAGTAACACCAAGAGTATCAGAGAACATCTCTGGAAACGACTGACACAACTTACGAATACTATCAGCCTGCTCCTCAGGTAGATGTCTAAGGTCTAACAACATCTCATCCTGGGTAGGCGAAATAGATGAACATGATGCAGAATTACATTTCAATAATGGGATTTTACAATTGGAAGCAAATTTGAATGTGCACGACTTACTCTGAAGATCGAGCACAAGACCAGTGTGAGAAATGAAGTCGGCTCACAGTATAATGGGGCAAGACAAGTGCTTAGCCACAAACAATTTAATTTTCCATGTAAATTTAAAAATGCGGATTTTGACATTTACAGAACCTAGAATTTCTAATGGAGATGAATTTGCCGAAACATATTGAACAGGAGATGAGCCATAGTCAGGTAGTTTACACACAGATTTCAATTTTGAATACCATTCAGCCGAAATAATAGAACAAGCACATTATTTTTCTCAATTTTAAGAAAAGGAACAGGTGCGGTGGTATCCGCCGCAATCCTAAGACATTCTTTGGGGCATTCAAAAGATGAATTTGAAGACTGATCGTTCCCTGACTTTACAACCTGTTTACCAGGGGCTGAGCCTCGGGAAGATGGATTAATCGACTCAGCCGAAGCCGCTAGTCACTTATTATTGGCATTGGTGGAATTTGCACCAGAAGTTGAGCAGGAGGGGGTGCTATTTGAATTTGGGCAATTCTTGGCGATATGTGAGAAAGCCCCACATTTAAAACAGCCTTGTGATGAGCCAGCTCCATTATTCGCCCTACTAGATTTGATTGATGGGCACTTGTTCCGAAGATGGTCAGGCGACCCGCAAGCATAACATTTACGAGGTGTGACTGGTCGGCGAGGTGGAGGCCGAGGATTACCAAAAGAAGGAGGGGGTTCTTTCGCTACACGCAAGGAATCGGCGTATCTAACTCCTTCCGCTGAGACAGCCAATGCTTCAAGGTCAGAGAAAGTTTGCGGGCATGCCGCGAAACATAAATATGACCTATAGGATGGTGAGATACCTTCCACAATAGCTTGTACAATCTGATCCTCAGGAAAGTGAAGAGCAAACACCCTAGTATAGAACTTAATATCTTGGATGAAGTCTGCCAAGTTTTGATCCAAGCGCTGTACACGATAATAGTACTTCTGAATAAGTGAGGATCTTGCCCTAGCCGGGATGAAGTTAGCTAGCAAGTGGGCGTGGAAGTCCTCAATAGATGATTGCTCGGCAATGGCTCTAACTATTTTGTCTGAGAGAATACCAATTGCATAAGGATAGATTATTTGCAGAATCTGACATGGGGAAAGAGAAAAAATCAAGGGCATGATCCTGAAATTCAACTAAAAATCTTAAAAAAGAAATAACTTCACTGGTAGTGTTAACAGAAAACTTCCAGATACCTCTGAGCAACATTGCCAATGGATGAGGCAAGCTGCTGAACCCCGGTGACATAGTAGGTAAAGGTTTAAGTGGCAAAGAAGTTAATTCAGAACGTACATTATTCAACGAGGTACGGCGTTCAGATTCGTTGTCCAATGGGGCAGAGGTTGTTTGAGCTGCAACGGTTTTCCTATTGACATCTCCCTTAGGAGGCTCTTCCTCGCTACCTACATTCACCGTGGTGGGTTGATCGATTTTGGGAGGAACTTCCCCAGTTAGCAATTGGGTAACCTTACTAGATAATTCAGAAAGATTTTCAAGAACCATACTAGCTTCCTTCCTCTGAACGTCATTCAACTTAAGAGACAACAGTTCATTAACTCTATTTGAAAAATGAAATAGCCTGGCTTGCACACGTTTAATTTGATTAGGAGAAGGATCATTTCCTTCAAAAAAACTAACTACAGATGCTAGCTCAGTAGTATTGTCGGTGATCGTGGAAAGAGAGTCGTCAATTTCTTTCTCTCCCAAAGTGGGGATGGAAATGGGCAAATCAAGGGACTCTCTAAGCTTATTCGTATCTACCGTAACCGTGCCTCCAGATTGCACATTTCTGATAGTTAATTCATAGATCAACTCCTCCTTGCGCAAATAGTTAAGATGGAGAACAACGCGAGGGCCGGGCATGATGACAGAACAATTTTGAAAAAGTAAAAATTCCAGCAAGTGAGAAAATAGTTAGATTTGTAATCAAAGCAATGTTTAGCCGTCAAAAGGGGCTAAATGGAGACCCATTCAACCACGCTCTGCTACCACTTGTTACGTAGTTTTCCGTGGTAGTTACAGGTGAAAGAAGGTGCGGGGGGTGAACAGGTCTCAGGCTACGAAATTAAAGTTACTTTTAAATTTAACAAGGTTATATTTTCTTTGCAAAATCAAGAAATAACAAGCAGGGCAGGTACAGAGTAGCAAGGTAACAAATTACAATTACAGTATTTACAGGATTTGGGCTTCGAGCCCCGAACTCACAATTCTTGGGCAACTAGCATAACTTTACGCCAAAACAAGATTTAACAGAGGGGCAGAAAACCCCATTCATGCCCAGGAGCACTTGCTCTAAATTACACAGAAAAACCTCCTCGAGGCATACATACTCAATTTTCAAGAAAGAGCCACTCGCTCTCAACTTTAAGCCTATCAAAGGCCACACCAAACTCCACCTTCAAGTTGTCCTCTAAGGACATAGACACGGGGGTAGAATACCCAACCTACTGAGGTCTATTAAGTGAGAAAAAGTTAATTACATGACCTCCAAAATAACAATTTGAGAGGAGGCGATCTGCGCTCCTAATACCTATTGTTTAAAACCTAAGCTGGCTCTAGGCTGCTAATGCAAGGGCTAATCCCATACTAAAGAGGTGACTTTATGAGGAAACAATTTATATTAAGTTAAGGAAGAAAGTAGTAAAAATAAGTTCACCTCAAAACAATATGAGTGGGAGCTCGAGAGGGTTAAGCACTCTCTATCCCAACATGTAGCTTTGAAAGATAATAGATGCTAAGTGTCTTTACATTTTAGGGAAAGTTACATGGTAGAAACGCTTCGGACCCGCCCCGAGAGTTAAACTGCTGAGCTAGCAAGAAAAGAAGTTATTAAAAGGCCATTACCTTGGTGTTGAACTGTTCCCCGAAGAAAGAGGCGCTTCCCGCCCCCTGCTACGTACTTTACACACTGAAAGATGTTACTGAAGTGGCGCAGAGACCCGAAAATCAGCAGTTTATATACTCTCGTGGAAAGTTCGAGGCGTTTCGGAAATGAGAACACCCGCCCACAAAAACTTTATTGGCTAGGGTTAAGCAAGATATTCAAGTTGGAGAAGATACATCTGATAGGTCAGAAATTAATTAAAGAAATTCGGGATTGGCTAAATTCAAAACAAGGGGAAGGAAAGGGTTATACAGCCAACTTAAACATTAACAGAAAGAAATTTAACAAGGAACAAACTTTTGAGATAAAAATTTCTCCCCCCCAAAAAAACAGTTCTTTCACTTCGCACTAGGGTGCACCATTGTAGTTCTTCAGTAGTGTCCTCTAGAAGAGAAAGTTTACACTTCTTACTACAGGTAAAACAAAAATACATCGAAAACGACCCAGTTCAGAAACTCCAAAATTTCCAAGTAGTGACATCTTCTGAGAAACTTGAAAATTAACACAGTAGATAAAGTTCAGACTTCCTCCAGCAGAGGAGTTTCAACTGGCACAAGGTTTGAATTAGCGGCGTGGAGGTGTACCGCCCGGTACAATAATAATAATAATAATAATAATAATAATAATAATAATAATAATAATAATAATAATAATAATAATAATAATAATAATAATAATAATAATAATAATAATAATTTTGTGTGGCTATTTCCAGCCGAGTGCAGCTTTGTAAGGCAGACCCTCCGATGTGGGTGGGCGGCATCTGCTGCGTGTAGGTAGGCCTAACTGCGTGTTATTGTGGTGGAGGATACTGTTATGTGTGGTGAGTGAGTTGCAGGGATGTTGCGGACAGCACAGACACCCAGTCCCCGAGATATTTGAATTAACCATCTAAGGTTAAAATCTCCGACCCGGCCGAGAATCGAACCCGGGACCACTGTGACCAAAGGCCAGAACGCCAACCGTTTAGCCCTGGAGCCGAACACTTTGAATAATGGTGTCATGAGTACTATCATGTCCGCCTCTGTGGTGTAGTAATTAGTGTGATTAGCTGCCAACCTCGGTGGCCCGGGTTCGATTCCCGGCTCTGCCACGGAATTTGAAAAGTAGTACGAAGGCTGGAACGGGGTCCACTCAGCCTCGGGAGGTCAACTGAGTAGAGGTGGGTTCGATTCCAACCTCAGGCATCCCCGAAGTGCTGGTCCCTGGTTTTCCACTTCCACTCCAAACAAATGCAGGGATGGTCCCTAACTTAAAGCTATGGGCTCTTCCTTCCCTATTCCTTGCCTGTCCTTTCCAAACTTCCTACAAGGCCCCTGTTCACCATAGCAGGTGAGGCCGCCTGGGCGAGGTACATGTCATCCTCCCCAGTTGTATCCACGACCCTGAGTCTGAAGCTGCAAGACACTGCTTTGAGGCGGTAGAGGTTGGATCCCTCGCCGATTCCGAGGGAAAAAACCAACCCTGGAGGGTAAACAGATAAAGAAGAAGAAGAGTACTTTCATATTAATTGGAATATTTTATTAACCACTGCTCTATAATATAAGTAGAATATTTCCGAGTTACCGCTCAACAGCAGGCAGATTTTGTCACATGCGGACCTCCAGAGTCTCTTCGGTTAACAACTTGACACTACTTTTAAAATGTCCTTTGTCTATTTTTGTGAATGAGATCCGTATGTTAGGGACTGCATCTACTGAACGTGCACGAGCCTACATGTATATACAAAATGTTTTTGTATGTACGTGGCGGTACCACTTCATGGTATATTAAAGGATAAAGAACTCGACTGACACATCAACAATCCCTTGAGTAGGGGGAGAGTCGACTTTCCTTTGAGCAGAAATCAAGGTTCCATTGGGAGAGAGGGTCTAATCTTCTCCTGAGCAGTCCATGCACGTTCACCGCACAATAGTTTTATGTATCTCTGCTGAATTGCGCCACCCTCACTTTCTCACCACACAGAAATAAACCTAATCATTCCTCTCCTACACTTTCCCTCTCTTCTCCTTCCCATTTCTGCACTACGTTCTAGAAAAAATATTTCTTCTACGTGTGGATGAGCCACTCTCGAGTATACTTAATTTAATCTGTTGCAGGTTTCAATAATTTTGCAAAGCCCCCTACACAATCCTTCCCATCACCTTATCTCTGACCCCTACCAAGACATTTCGGAAGTTCCCACGTTCTGAGACACAAAACTCATGATATGCGCCAATAATAATAATAATAATAATAATAATAATAATAATAATAATAATAATAATAATAATTGTTCCGGTTGGTACACCTATACGCCGCACATTTGAATTTTCCGCCTTAAAATACTCCTCTACAGCTAAAACTCTGAACTTTAAAACTTAATTAATTCAAACGTTTATCAGAAGATGTCACTGTGTTAATTTCGAATTGTTTTTGTTTACTAATTATCAAGAAGTGTGGACATTCTCTCACAGATGTCTCTATCAAAAACTATGATCATGCACCCTGGTCCGAAGTGATGAAACTTTTCTTGAAGATATTTTATACTCATAAGTTTTCCTATAACTCAATTTCGTTCTTTCATTTGTAGGTTGGCAATATAAATATTTTCTTTCCGCCGGTTTTGAACTTAGCCAATCCCGAATTTCTTTAATTAATTTTGGACCAATCGTGTCCTTCTTCTTCACATTTGATGAGTAAACTTTAGCCGACCAATAAATGCATGTGGGTGTGTGTTAATTATTCATGGAAAGGTCTCGAATCTTCCACGACGGTATAAAACTGCTGATTTTCTTTTCTCTCGACGACTCGTACAACATCTAGCTTAGTGTATGGAAGTATAGCAGGAGACGGGAAGCGCCTCTTTCATCCGCCAGCAGCTCTTCTACAAGGTAATGGCCTTTTAACATCTTTAATTCTTGCTAGCTCAGCAGTATAGCCCTCGGGGAAGGTCCGAAACTTTTTCAATGTAACCTACCTTTCGAAAAATGTAACTTAGTGCCAGCTTATGTAAAAGTTTCTTATTACTTTAACTGTAAATCGGGGATAGAGTGTGCTTTACCCTCTCGAGCTCCCCTTCATTTTGACTTGAGGTGACTACGTTTTCATAACAGATTTTCTTCTCTTAATGTATTAAAATTCTCTTATACGAGTCACCTCCCTAGTTTGGGAATAGCCCCTGTATCAGCGGCCTAGTGCCCCGTAGATTTTATGAGGTTTCCCGTAGGAGCGCAAGCTACGCCTCCCTTCATATTGGTATTTTGGGCCATTTAATTAACCTATTATTTTTCCTTTAAGGCCCTGTAGGTTGGGTACAAGATACCCCTGTTTAATTCTTGTAAGTTGCGCCTCGATGGCAAGTGATTGTAAAGCATTGTATTGCCTTTAATAGGCTTGAAAGATTGAGAGCGGGTCAGCTCCTTAAGGTGTTTTGAAAGGTGCCTCTAGGAGGCCTGATATTATTGGGTGGGAGGAAGTGCTCCATGTAATTAGGGGTTTTCTGCCCTTTGGTAATTTGTGGTTGTGAGCTGAGAGCTCAAGGATTGTGAAATTGGGGTTCGAAGCCCTGGATTTGTAAGGACCCCTTAACTTGTGTTTTCGCTTGTAAAATTATTATTGTACCTGAATTTTCATTGTTATTTCACCTATTGAAAATTTGTTAAATCTTGTTGTCTATTGAAAATATAACCTTTATTTAAATTTTAATTTATCTTTCGGCCTTGTAGTTAGACCCATTCCAGCCCGCACCTTCTTTCACCTCTGCTGATCCACCAAAAACGGTAATAATAATAATAATAATAATAAGAAGAAGAAGAAGAAGAAGAAGAAGAAGAAGAAGAACTCAACATTTCACCGATAAGGTTAGGAAGAGGAAACAAAAGGATTGAAATAAATTGTCTTGCATTTGCAGATGACTTTGCAATACTTTCTGAAAATGTGACATCTGCTGTAACCCAAATACGTGTCTTGGAAAGAATCGCCAGCAGAACTGGCTTAAGAATTTCTGCAGAAAAAAACAAAATTTTTAACAAATATTGGGGATGAACCAAAATTTCTGAAAACAGATATTGGCCAAAGAGAGGGTAAAAAAATTCAAATATCTAGGGGAAATAATCCAAGAAAATGGTTTAGAAAAATCTGCAGTAGAGGAGAGGGTACGTAAAATGGAGAGAGCTTATGGTGTCACCAAAGATATCTACAATAAAAGATGCCTATCCAAAAATGCAAAAATAAGGCATTACAACACAGTAGTGAAGCCAGAATGCCTATATGCAAGCGAGTGTCTGGCATTAAACTATAATTTAGATAAGCTAGAAATACTAGAAAGGCGAATCATGAGGAAAATATTAGGCCCACAAAACACAGCAGAAGGTTGGAAATTACGAAGTAATGTTGAAATATATCAAAAAAATAGAAAATATATCAGATGTAATTAGGAAAAGGGGACTTATGTTTTTTGGACATTTATATCGAATGCAAGATAGTAGATTAACCAGTAAGATTTTCAGATATTTGTGGAGTAAGAAATCAACGACAAGCTGGGAAATGAAGTAAGAAAGGATTTATAAAAAAACAATATAACAACAGAAGAAATAAATAATAGAGAAGGCTTTCGGGAAAAAGTATTGAAAATAGAAGGATTCCAAGGTAGGAAAGTAAAAAAAGACTGGTTCAAAGTGGTCTGAAGACAGAAAGAAGAAGCATACTGAACAGATGAAAGCGTACTGGAAGAAAAGGAAAGAACAAAGAAGAAGGAATTGAAATTGGCACGTGGTCCTCTGGTGGCCCATTCGAAATAATAATAATAATAATAATAATAATAATAATAATAATAATAATAATAATAATAATAATAATAATAATAACCTTCCATACTGAAGGAATTTCCTACGATTGGAAATGCGCATTAATTCATCAATTGCGCAACATAGGGGACAAATAATATATTGATAACATAGAGATGTACTTTTCTCCTTTCAGACATCTATCAAATCTTATCTAAGGCCCTATAGTGCAGATTTTAAAATAAAATTCACATTTCTGGACTTTCAACCTACTGTTGAAAACATCCTAAGGATGTGAGCTACAACTTTTAGGTAAATAATATATAAAAAATATATGAGAATATATTCGTTACTTATTCCTAAAAGATACAGTCCTTAATCACAGTTACCTGGTCGATTAGATTAGCAGTTTGCCTTTTTCTACCACTACGAGCGTTAATGCGAGTCAGTGCAGTGTTTCACTTAAGCCCTTATAACTACATTCGATGTGGACACTTTTAAAAATAAAAAAAAACGCCCGAGGGTATTGAAACCTGAACACATTAGAGAAAGAATTATGCAAATAAGTTAATTTGTCTAGGATTTGAATTAAAAAGAAAACTAGCAAGGACACGAGCGATTTTGGGCAGTTTTTCGGAACTGCATTTAGACCGGAAGTGATTTTTCGAAATTTGTTTTCTTAGTTTGAAAGAACTATCTCAGTCTCAAAATTTGAAACCTTTCCGGGCCCGTCAACATTTCTCAAAATTGAGGAAATTGCTGAATTTTACGTCTTTCGTAGTACCACTATTTTGACTGCTAAGGAATGTTCTCAACATTAAAATGGACATCATAATTAGATATTATCAGGTAGTATTTTGAAAAGGAAGATTCTACAAAGAAAAAATCCTAAACCCAAAAACTATCCTACAAATTTGAAAAATAGAAGAATTCAGAAATCACTTCTGCTGACTTCAAAAAGACTCATGACTTCAAACATAAGCATTCACACTGTTCATCGCACTAGAGGCATTCAAAGTCGACGAGAAAAGAAAGGGAATTCATCAACAAACTCTAACCAATACAATATCAAGTTAAAATCACTTAGAAAATCGATATCTTGAAATGCAAAATTGCGACACTGTAACATAGTCATCAAACCAGAGGCACTTTGTGAGTACAGAACGTATGGCTTTTTAAGCGAGCTTTGTAGTAGTAGTAGTAGTAGTAGTATTTATTCATTCATCATGTCGTTTACATATTTACAGGACTCTGTTTTATATATACATAACTCTTCTAATAACATTATTACTTGAGAAATATTAATCTTATAACTAAACCACATATATTACAGAAGTAGTAGTATTATTATCAACATATTAATACTTAAAATAAATTTAATTTCTAACTATCTCTTGCACACATTAAATTCATTATTATTATTATTATTATTATTATTATTATTATTATTATTATTATTATTATTATTATTATTATTATTATTATTATTGTTACGGAGTTTTCCGTGTTAGGTAGAGGTGAAAGAAGGTGCGGGTGGTGAACAGGTCTCAGGCTACGAAGTTAAAATTAATTTAAAATTTAACAAGGTTATATTTTCTTTTCAAAATGCAGAAATAACAAAAAATGGCAGGTACAGAGTAGCCAGGCAACAAAAGTACAATTACAGTATTTACAGGATTTGGGCTTCGAGCCCCGAACTCACAATTCTTGGGCAACTAGCCCAACTTTACCCCAAAACAAGATTTAACAGAGGGGCAGAAAACCCCATTCATGCCCAGGAGCACTTGCTCTAAATTACACAGAAAAGCCTCTTCGAGGCATACATCCTCAATTTTCAAAAAAAAAAAAAAAAAAAAAAAAGAGCCACTCGCTCTCAACTTTAAGCCTATCAAAGGCTACACCAAACTCCACCTTCAAGTTGTCCTCTAAGGACATAGACACCGGGGTAAAATACCCAACCTACTGAGGTCTATTAAGTGAGAAAAAGGGTAAATTACATGACCTCTAAAATAACAATTTGAGAGGAGGCGATCTGCACTCCTAATACATTTGGTTTAAAACCTAATCTGGCTCTAGGCCGCAAATGCAAGGGCTAATCCCATACTACGGAGGTGACTTTAGAAAAGAACAATTTACATTACATTAAGGAAGAATTGGTTGTGAGAAATAAGTTCACCTCAAAACAATATGAGAGGGAGCTCGAGAGGGTTAAGCACTCTCTATCCCAATACGTAGCTTAAAAGAGAATAGATACTAAGAGTCTTTACATTTTAGGGAAAGGTTACATGGTGAAAAAGCTTCGGACCCGCCCCGAGAGTTAAACTGCTGAGCTAGCAAGAAACGAAGTTCTTAAACGGCCATTACCGGGTTGTTGAACTGCTTCCCGAAGAAAGAGGCGCTTCCCGCCCCCTGCTATGTACTTTACACACTGAATGATGGTAGAGAAGTGGCGCAGAGACCCTAAAATCAGCAGTTTAAATACTCTCGCGGAAAGTTCGAGGCGTTTCAGGAAAGAAAACACCCGCCCACAATCATTTTATTGGTTAGGGTTAAGCAGCATATCCAATTTGAAGAAGAAACCCCTTATTGGTCGTAAATTAATTAAAGAAATTCGGGATTGGCTAAATTCAAAACAAGGGGAAAGAAAGGGGAATACAGCCAACTTAAACAATACCAGAAAGAAATTTAACAAGAAACAAACTTTTGAAATAAAAATTTCTCCAAAAAACAGTTCTTTCACCTTGCACTAGGGTGCACTATTGTAGTTCTTCAGTAGTGTCCTCTAGAAGAGAAAGTTCACACTTCTTACTACAAGCAAAACAAAAATACGTCGAAAACGACCCAGTTCAGAAACTTCAAAATTTCCAAGTAGTGACATCTTCTGGGTAACTTGAAAATTAATACATTAGATAAAGTTCGGACTTCCTCCAGCAGAGGATTTTCAACTGGCGCAAAGTTTGAATTAGCGGCGTGGAGGTGTACCGTCCGGTGCAATTATTATTATTATTATTATTATTATTATTATTATTATTATTATTATTATTATTATTATTATTATTATACAAAATCACACCAACCTCAACAGAGTCGAGTAGATATCAGTAAAATACCACGTAAGGTGAAACCTTGTGTGTGGTAATTTAGAATATTAATTACATAGTGAGAAATATATTTTAAATGATGCCTGAAATACGAGTATGGCTATGAGTGAATGACGGATATGATCAACAGCACATGGTGGAGCATTGAATAGAAATTGGATATGGTGACGTGATATTCTCATTTAGTTATTTCTTCCATAACAGTTTTATTATCCCTGACAAAGGATTTAAGACACTTCAGACTCATTTTCTGACCTAATAAAGTAGTTTTTAAAGAACCGGGAAGGACATTAAAGAATTTTGGAATGAAGTACAAGAAATTGCGCTTTGTTATGCTAAGTTTGGGTTTGTATAACATACAACGGTGGTTCATCTTACTGCGTGTTGAATATTCATGTTTAATGTTCTCAATTATATTTTTGTTTTTGTTAATATATTTGTATATTTCAAGGGCATAGAGCTGTTTTACATTAAATATATTTGCTTCAGCATATAATTGACTACTTGGGTATAATCTTCCTTTCTGGTACATTATTCGTAATATAAGGTTTTGAACAACCTGTACTTTTTTGATTATATTTTTGTAGGCTCCTCCCCATGCCAAAATTCCGTAGCTAAGAATAGATTGAACTAAAGCGTAATAAACCTCTCTTAACAATTTTATACTGGATATGTATTTTAAATTATGAAATATATAAACAGTTCTTCTGATTTTCTTTCTTAAATCGGTAATGTGACTTTTCCATTTCATGTTCGAATCAATTAATAATCCCAAATACTTAACATTATTTACTTTATAAATTTTGTAGCAGTTACAATTAAATTTACAGTTGATGTTGTGTACAATTAATTCATTAAAATCGTTTCGTGTATCTGTTACAGAAAAATTCATAAATTTTGTCTTTTTAATGTTTAGAAATAATTCACTATTATCTAACCATGCTTTAACTTTAAGCAGTGCTCGAGTTGCTCTCTGTCTGACGAGATTCCAGCTATCACCCTCAACATAAATGACTGTATCATCTGCATATGTTACGACGTGCGTATGTTTGGCATTTGCTATTGTTTTCTCTAGATCACTAGCGAATGTACCCGTGCTTCGCTACGGTATTCTACATTGTATTCGAATATCGAAGTAAATAGTGTGCATGCAGTAAATAAGATTGTTTTAAAATTGCATGTCTCTTAGCGTTATCCGAGAAAGAGCATGGGGAGGTCCCCGTACGTTGTTTCCAATGTAAAGTGTTTGTTATGGATTTGTGATATAACGGCAGGCTCACTTGCCTACTGCCATTCACAATCGAGTTGGGAAGTTTACATTATAATTGCAGGCCCCATTGCCTACTATGCGGAGAGAATCGATTTGGGGAGTTTTCGTTAAAATGGCAGCCCCCCTTTCCTACTTCCACACAGATTACAGTTTTTATTATAATGGCAGGCAATTACCCTACTATCACTCGAAATTGAGTTGTGCAGTTATCATTATAATGCCAGGCCCATTTTCCTACTTCCAGCCAGCTTACTGCCAGTCACACCAAGTTGGTGAGTTTCCATCAAAATAGCAGGCCACTATGCCTAATGCCAGTCACATTTCAGATGAGGACATTTCTTTATAATGGCGGACACCCTTGCCTACTGCCAAACACAATCGGGTAGGGGAGTTTTTAACAAAACTGCATGCTCACTTGCCTTCTGCAAGTCAAATCGAGAAGTGAACTATTCATTACAATTGTAGACCTTCCTTACTAATGACATTACACAGGAGTTGGAGAAGGAACCCTTTCATACTGCCAGTCAAAGTCGGTGTGGGGAGTACTGATTACAATAGCAGACCCACCCTTTCTCGATCGCTACAAATCGACATAAGTGAATATATATAGATCGACATACGAAAGTATATGCGTGTTTACAATATTGAATATTGAAGACCTTCATTTACAGATTAACTGCTACTAAACGTACGTCATATCGACAAAGGATTATACCATAAGACACGCCGGATTTAGTGGCCTAAATGGCTGGTCCTATGATATGTCATCTATTCTTGGGTCAGATTGAGTTAGAAGCGTGGAACAGGGTAACGTTCTTGTAAGATTATCTCACATTACATTACTTTTCGGATACATACATAGCATTTGGCTCATATATGGCTACTGGGTGGGCCAATTTTCGTGAAGAGTTTGATGATTCTATATTTCATATAAGTAATCGAAGGTGTGAATTATGCATGTGAAAATTCCAAATTGACTTAACATCCATTAATAGAGAAAAATCAAACGTAAAAGGGATACAGATACGGCAAAAAGTCATAAGACCAAGGTTGTAGATCATTCCAAATTGAACGGAGATTGTGCAATCTGTTATGTGATAGGAATTTCCGAAGGTCTGCACCATCATTAAAATTGCCTGCATATTTCGATATTCTTCGGGGATAAAAAGTGAAAAATTTAATGATCTTGGATATTTTCCGTTCGTTACAGGCTAAAACGTATAATTTTGTCAAATTTCAATTATCTTCTTTTTCTTCTGGCAGATTATGCCGCAGTCTGGATTTTGGGCGAGGCGGGTAAAAATTAGGACTTTCAGGAAACTAAACCAAAAATTATGCAGATGGTCATTATTACCCCTTAAACGGAAAGCTGTACGAAAATTTCGCCAAAATAGTCAGTGTAGAGGCACACAGTCGTTACGATTTGATTTATATAGATAAGGAATCTGCTCCATGTAAAACACCTTTTTGGCTATGTCCGCTGGACTTAACCTGCAAAACTGACCATTCATGCTATCTCCCTTATTAATCCTCCTGACGAAACAATGCACATGAAAAAAAGGTTTAGAGGTGGAATTCCATCACGTTTGGTCGATTTCCAGTCAGGTTGGTCTTGTTCTGTATATATTGTGGAAGAGTAAAATCACCATTTGTGTTCCCTATAAACCGCCAGTCCATTCCGGAACATGAAATGTTATTTACGTTTAAAACCTACCTTTGGACAGGTGGATGCTAAATATGAATTTTGGTTCGAATGTCTTCAGTAGTTTTCAAGTTGTAAGGAATACGCTTTACACGCACCCGCTGGTGAGTTAAGTCCGATGGGACTTGTACAAAAAAACGGTCCGTTAATGATATCTCCCTTATTAATCCTCGTATCGAAATGATCCACATGAGAAAAAAGGTTTAGAAATTAATTTCTACCAAGGCAGGTAGATTTAAATCAACGTTGGTTGTGTATATTTTGTGGAAATGCAAAATCACTGTTTCGGTTTCGTATAAACCCCCAGTCAGTTCAGGGATTTAGAAACAATATTTGCCCTAAAACCTATCAAGGACAGGTGTATTCTAAATATGAGTATGGGTGGAAATACATCCAGTAGTTTGAAGCACTCGCGTACATACGGCGTAATTAAGGAAGAAAATAATACAGTTAAGAAAGTTGAAAGTAATAGAAAATGGATTATAACTGAGGACAGCCGGATAACGACAAATATGTAAATACCAAGTTAATGTATTGGAAAATCAAATGCCCCTCAATAAATTATGCTAGTGTGAGTTATGGATATAATAAAGCGGTAACAGAGGAGAAATTTAGGTCCATTGATTCCTAGGTAAACAAAAAATAAGAATATGACTAATGGTGTTATTACTTAATCTATTCGAAGGCGGTTATAACATCCAACGATATTCCGCCAATATCCCGAAGATAGGCCGATTGAAGCCTCTCTTGCCTTCTACCCAAGGAACAACCACGAATTTAAAAGCATGATGAGGAAAATGGCAATACGTTACTTCCCTGCTGGCATGCAGTCATAGACGTTGCCATGGTAACCTGTAGGTTCGTTGTCGGTCTGTCGGTCGCTCAATGCAGAGCATGGTACCAGCAGAAAATTGTAAATTTCTCCGTCATGTAAAGAGTAAGGTAAATTATGAACATAACGAAAGTTGTTTATAATGAAGAGACGTTTCACGTACGGTAAACGAAGTTTACAGAAAATCAATAGTATAAGAGAAAATGGAGGAAAACCATTGTGGGTTTCCTATAAAACCCCGTCTATTCAAAGATTTTAAAATGATATGCATATTGAAACCTTCCCCGGGATGAGTATACTCTAAATATGAAGTTTAGTTGAGATCTATCGAGCCGTTTCGACGTGATGGTGGAAAAACCATTCTGGTTTTCCTATAAACCCCCGTCTATTCAAAGATTTTAAAATGATATGCATATCGAAACCTTTCCCGGGATGAGTATACTCTAAATATGAAATTTGGTTGACATCTATCCCGCCGTTTCGACGTGATGGTGGAAAAACCATTCTGGTTTTCCTATAAACCCCCGTGTATTCAAAGATTTTAAAATGATATGCATATCGAATGCTTCCACGGGAGGAGTATACTCTAAATATGAAGTTTGGTTGAGATCTATCGAGACGTTTCGACGTGATGGTGGAAAAACCATTCTGGTTTTCCTATAAATCCCCCGTGTATTCAAAGATTTTAAAATGATATGCATATCGCAACCTTCCCCGGGATGAGTATACTCTAAATATGAAGTTTGGTTGAGATCTATCCAGCCGTTTCGACGTGATAGTGGAACAGACAAACAGACAAACAAACAGACACGAACAATTTTATGTATATAGATAGATGACGGATAAGCATGAGCACGTTGAAAAGTGCAGATTTCCACTTCGAGATTGATATCTCCTAAACGGTTTATGATATTAAGAAGGGTTTGCGCCATCAGACGCCTCATTATTCGCTCTACATGTTTGTTTCTAAACCATTTCCTCGTATCTCCCATATTAAGGGGGTAAATTGAGTTCAAATTCTGAATAGGGTGAAATTTGGGTACATTTTTAACATTTTACATTACATTTTGCCTACTTATGTATAAGCTAGAATCATGAAATTTGGTACACATATGTCCCTTAATCGTGCCAATGTGCGCACACAACGTGATGATCCTATCATTCTTATAAGTGTGTCAAACAATAAAATATACTTGTAAAAATCACCAAATTTACGAACAATCCAGAAATACGGCCAAATTTAACGTATAAGGGAGAGAGATACGACAAAATGTCACAGGACCAAAGTTGTAGATCACTCCGAATTGAAGGGACATTGTGTCATCCGTTTTGTGATACGACTTACCGTTTAGCCAAAAAATAGCTCAAAAGGAATGTCTGCGCAGTCATTAAAATTGCCTCCATATTTCGATATCTTTGGGGTTAAAAAGTGAAAAATTTGAACACATTGGAATTTTCCCGTCGGTTAGGGACCAAAAGCTATAATTTCACCAAATTTCAATTGTCTACCTCGTCTCGCAGGTTGTGCCGCCATCTTGATTTGGGGGGATGGGGGATAAAAATGAGGAAATTCCCGAAACTTTTTAAGCCCACGGAACCTATAGGTTATCGTTTTGGATATACTATACGACTGTGTTCTTATGCTGAGCCCAAAATTTGAGCCCCCCCAGCGTGCCCCCTTCAGGGAATTTTGAGAATTTCCGATTTTTCTAGGGATCCTGGGGTCATCAGTTTCCCTCGTACCAAGTTTCAAATTTCTGAGATTTCTGGAAGTGCCTCATTAATTCACGTCTTTTTTCATTTTTAAATATTTATATATACATCGCTCCAGCCCGACTTGCTTTTATATATATAGATTAATAAATAGAATAAACAATAAAGGACCTAATACTGTGCCTTGTGGGACACCTTTTATTATCCTCATTGGTGTGCTTAGATGTTGATTAATATTGACATACTGTACTCGATCTGTCAAGTAACTCTCAAGCAAATCCAGCACATTACCCCTAAAGCCGTATTTTTCCGATTTCTGGAGGATCAAGCGGTGTGACACACTATCGAATGCCTTTTCAAGGTCGAGAAATATCCCTGTGGAAAGCAGGGAAGAATTGAGATTTTCGTATATTCTATTTGTTAAGGCGGATATAGCATCAGTCGTTCCGAGATTTTTAATGAATCCAAACTGTCTGGGCGAAAGTATTTGGTGTTTTTCTAAAAATTGGTAAATATTGTTCTTTAAGCATTTCTCGAATATTTTTGATATTGTTGTAGTTATCGAAATGGGTCTGTAATTTCTAATGTCACTAATATTTCCAGACTTGTGAAGAGGTTTTACTATTGTTGTTTTAAGCTGTTTTGGAAAGTAACCTAAGGTGAAGGAATCATTGATAATATTCAGCAACGGTTCCTTTAATGACTCTATATTTTCTTTAATAATTCGAGCCGAAATATTGTCTATTCCTACAGCTTTGTTTTCATGTACTTCACTCAAACATCTCTTCAGATCGTATTCTGTTACCGGTGCAAGGAAGCAAGTATGAGGGTTGCGAGCGATATTTAATGTGGAGTCGGAAATCTGTCTGTGATGCTTTGCTTTCTCAGTGGTTTCGTTAATGAAATAATTGTTAAATTTATTAGAAATAATTATGTCATCTTTCCAGATTTCACCTTTATACCTGATTTCCTTGATCTCTTCTTTTCTAACTGACCTTTGTGTTATTTCATTGACTATGCCCCAGTCCTTACCCCGGTTATTTGAACTGCGATTGATCAGATTCCTATAGTACTCAGTTTTCGTTTTCATAATTAGATCATTTAGTTTGTTCCTATATTTCCTGTACTGTTCTTTAATTTCCAAGTTATCCTTATTTTTTAAATATTGTTGATAAAGTCGGTCTCTTGTGTGAATAGATTTTACCAAACCGTAAGAAATCCATTCTGTTCTTTTGACTTCCTTTGATTTCAATTTAACAGTGGACAGGCTCATGCAGCTTTTAATTGTATTGACGAATTTATCAAGTTTGATATCTAAATCACTGCTGTTTAAGATGTCTCCCCAATTTATTTTACTTAAATGATTTTTAAGCTTAAAATGATCTATTTTAAAACAGTTACGTCGAAAATTTTGTATATTATTAGGGACCGAGGCATTTTGAATGTTGAGACTTACTATTATAGGATAATGATCTGAAATTTTACTTTGAGAGATGATAGACAGAATGTCGTCATTTCTCAACCTACTTTTAATCAAAGCATGATCAATACAGGATTTACTTGTACCAGATACTCTAGTAGGATTGTTTATTAAGGACTGAAAATTTCTTTCTTGTACCATGTTGAGATATTCGTCACAGTCGTGTTCATTTAAAAGGTCTATATTTGTGTCCCCTATTATCAGTTCGGTTTCAACATGGCATCTATCTTGGATATAATAATCTAGCGCACTGAGAAACCGCTGTTTGTGATATTCATGTGACCGATATACTCCTGTAATAGCTACTTTCTTGTTGTCATAGTTAATTACTACTCTGAGAAATTTAAAGTCATCGTACTCAATAATTTCCATTTCGTAATACTGAAGTGCGTGAGAACATTTCTTTTCCCAAAGCCGGTAGCTGGTGACTCAAGCTTGCAGTGTGAGTGTACATACTTTTTCCAATATTCTTTATGAGGGCAGAAACAATTTTAAAATTAATGTTGAAATAGGTAACAAGTCCGTGTTTAGAGCACCGGGGAAGCACTGCACAGTTAAGAATGGTGCTATAATTTTGGACTGCTTTGAAAAGCTTGCTTTACAGCAAACAATATTTGTTTTGAACGATAATTCAGATTTTTCAACGGTTCAGAATTTGGTGTACTTAATGAAGGAGGGTATTAATTGCGACGGCTTCTTATCTAGGGTGCAGATTTTTTGCGCCACAATATTTCTTCTAACAAAAACTGTTTTTCGATTCCTAAGTAAGTAAATGTATAGGTCGATAATATACAATTACAATTACAGATCATATATACGATAAGTGTCTGGTGGGCTCCGTGGACGCGATTGTATGGCAGTAAGAACATCGACCTTTTTTCTTTTAGGAAAAGGTTCTAATCGGGGAAACGACCAATTTAATAAAGGCGCGGCGGCCAGAAATTCGGTAAAGCTTACGGATATTGAGATGGACCTGTCAGGTGGCGATGCACAAACTAATCATGTTGTGCTGAAATATTAATGAATCATGATTTTACATTAAAAAATGAATATCGGAAGCTGAAAGAAGTGCGATTTGCAAGAGAGGTCCTTGCATATTAAACATAAAGGGGTAAGTAATTTATATGAACAGCCTCTTAAAACTATACGTCAAACAGTGAATGAATAGAAACTCGCGTGCGAGGAAACGCTATGTTTCCCTGACAAAAGACGTTCACAAGAAACGATTTACAGAGTGGGACGGTGCTTCCTTCCACCAACCCTCAAATCTTGTCAAGATGCTCCGTTCTGAATCCAATCGTTAACTGCGACAATAGGAGATGAATTTGCCGTACAAGGAGGCCTTTCTACCGAAGTGATCCATTTTCATTGAACATACAGCCAATGACGAAATCTTTCACCAGTTAAAACTGCAAGGAGCAACTCCTACTAACATTCTGAGAAAATGGAATTTGAATATTTCTAGGGTGATTCACAAGACCAGCACGCGATATATTCCTACAACGAAATTGCCGTGCAATGAACAAGTTCTACGCTCTCTCGCTTCCTCCGTAGTGTTCTTGCTTGTTGTTGTATGTGCAATCAAAATCATCCTGATTCTTTTAACAATTAATAGCCGCAACACAACTCTTACAACAATACACACAGTGTTACATATATTATGGAAAGCAAATATATTGATGATGGTCATGAGGAAGATTGTACGCTTTGGTCCTAAATATCGACCCAAACATAAAAATAGCTCAAATGCTGTGTATTCCACTTTGTCATCGTTAATTACAACTGTATCTATGCAGTTCTTGAAGTAATGTACATTTCACAATAAGGTATTTATATAGTCAATACATATTGTGTTGGTTTCCGCCATTTTAACGTAAGGCCTTGGGAGGAGAAACTTAGCCTAGACGTAGCCGCGAGTGTCGTCATCGAATTAGGGCCCGCCGTTCGTCACACAGCGAACCATTAAGGAGCGAGTTGTTTAAGCAGGATAGACCCTCCGCCACGACATTTGCTATCGCCTTGTTAGCTCACTGGAGGCCTCGCGGCGGTGTAACAAGGGACTGAAATGTAAAACCAGAATATGCGCTTTAGAGAGGACTCTGGAGTAGTCTCCTTTCTGGAAGTACAGTATCTAGAAGGGTCGATCTCCCTTTTTAAGGCAGGGCAGACGAGCATCAGCAGTTCAGATGGGGCTGAGTTCCACTAGTGATTCCAAAGGCTGATCATTTCCTACGAATATTTTTTTTTTCACTTCAATGATACAGTCGTTTTTGGAAAAATTTTCCACACCTGGATACTACCTGCCCTTTCCATTTACTCTGTCTATGTGTATGTTTGGAAGCTAAGGCATTGACAAGAACTTTCAATAAGAGCAGAACGCTAGTGGTACTTACGTTGTAATGATAGAACTTACTTGTTAGCTCTTCGCGTATTGAACATATCTATAGCAAGCGCTGTTCTGGTATTTTATATATGATGAGTGATTCAAGCCTCATTTTGTGAAACCTCAGAGCCAAAGAGGATTTAGAATTGTAACGATCCTTCAGGCAACGGTATTGATGTAAATCTCAGTGCATTGATTAGCTTGGCAGGAATTCTCGAGGAGCAATCAAAACTCTGCATGTTTTTCAAAATGACTTGCAATGAATATGAAACATCTAATTTGAATCCTCATATTTTTTTTTATCACCGAGCAACACTTATTGTCAACTGAACATGCCCTGTTGTAAGCACCGCTGGACTACTCAATATTCATCAGCATTTATTTGAACGATAAAACCACCCTCGCAGTCTGCTAATGTTTAGTGATCAATCTTCGGTGTGAGGGAGCGGGAATTGAAACAAAAATCACCAGGGCATGCAAACAAATCACCCGTATAGTACGTACATTTAGTAGAACCGTCAAATTCTGTGGGGAGGAAGGGCTTTCTCCTCTGAGCCAGAATTTGCAGATTACCAACGATCATTAGGGTGGCTTCGAGTTTCAATGCGGAGTTTACAAATGTATCACGAAAATGAACAAGTAGTATTCACTTGCAGGACTAAAGGAGTATATCAAATTCTTGCCTTTAATACCTTTTTATTGTGCTCAACAGATTCTTTGAATTTTTAAAGGTTTGTAATTTTTACCTCCCCTCCTTCGTTTTAGTTACTGTGGGTTGAAGATTTCATTCGTTTTTCCCTCAAAAGTACTGTATATAATAATAATAATAATAATAATAATAATAATAATAATAATAATAATAATAATAATAATAATGACACTCAAATGACACCGCGGACAGAAACCTCTATAGGAAAAAATGGATGAAAATTGCAACCAGAGAACGAAGTGAAAAAGAAGACTGGAGCAAAGTGGGCAGAAGAACGAAAATGGATCCACGGAGAAAGGATGAGCGCTGTTTGGCAACTCAGAAAACAGAATCGTTAGAGCTTTGCGTGATCCATTGGGTCCATATGCACATAATAATAATGATAATGGTAATAATAATAATGACAAAGGTATATGACAATAGTATTTTATTCCATTCTATGATATGCAATTATATTGACAGGTAAAACACATCAACATCTGTATGCCGTCAATGTTAAAACATTATGCAATCCATAGGTGGATGTAGACGATATCTGAAAATAAGAAGAATATCAAAATTCGTCAACAAAACTTGTTACCGGACGAAAACATATCAAAAATAATGTACGTCTCTATAGATTTCAATATTTTCTTCATTCCATACTGCAGTAGTTGACACAGGTTCTTGAATACAAAAGAACGTCGATTGCCCGCCAGCAGGTTCTTGTGTATTGAAAAACTACGGACTGAGTAATGAAAATTCTTATATTTGAGTTTCGCATTTATTCAAAGCTCCGAGGATATTCAGATATGTTGATTACTCATGGTGAACTTACAAAAATGGCTGCATATTAACGCAGAACAAGAGAGATAATTCGAAAATAATTGTTAATTGTTCAAAATGTTACAAAACACGCACAAAATTGAAGGAATGACCTGAAAGTAAAATGAATACATACTTCTTTAATCTGGGGACATGATTAGGATATATTTAGAAAAATAGTAGGTGCGCTGGTTACAATAACACCACTTTTATTTCTGTGTGGACTATTATGCTTTCTACCTAAAATGATTCAGTTCTAGACTGGCCCCATTGTGTACTGTTGTATGCTTTGAGTTCGCCTCCTATTCACCTAAGCTGGTGGAGAAAGTACACGATGTGGTAGTTATGGTGGTTGAAGTTAGATTGAAAAGCATATGATTATTATATCATGAATATCAGTGATACATAGCTTTAAAGTTCGATGAAACACAGTATATAGTTCATTTCATCTCTGGGTCATTAGCCTCCAGAGTTACACGCAACCGTTCGTGCTCAAAGTATGGGGAATGCAGAGTCAGAACCAACAGCATCCTAAACGAAACACATTGACTTAACGACTTGGGACCCTTACCTCTCATTTCATTCATCTTCACAGCTTTCCTAACTGTCATAGCAGCTTCAACAAGGCGTTGGGAATCGAATACCAGGTCTCAAGACATTGAAATTTGTTTGATCTTGAAGGAAAATTCATATTAGTTATATATTTCTTACAATGTGTATTCTAGAAATAAATACCAGGTCCCTTCTTTATAGCCTGTACTACGTCCTATAACAGGAGTTATTACAATTCGCGATGGTTCGACGAGTTATGGATTTCCTTAGTAATGTCTTTTCATTTCTGTGTAACAAATACAGTATAGCTTAGATAACTATTTTCTTTTGTAGTGTTGCTATTTCATTTTTTGTCAGCATATAAATTGTCGAGCTCGTACCTGAAACTTCAGGATCTTCGCCATCGGATATTTGGACTCACCATTTCGATGAATGCCCTGTTCGTGGCAATTTAGTCGCCGATGTTTGATTCCCTTGACTCGGGGACTGAGTGTTTATGCTGCCTTCCATCATACAAAACATTACTTTCCACTGCAGTATCACGTAGACTAACTACTATACACTGCAGATGCCACCAACGCTCATTGAAAGCTTTGCCTAACAAGGGCCACACCACGAAATTATTATTATTATTATTATTATTATTATTATTATTATTATTATTATTATTATTATTATTATTATTAATGAATACATTGTAGCTGGGTGCTTAGCCCGAAGGCTGGTTTGGACCTCAACAGCTCCGCCATCAGCCGTCGTAGGCCCAGGCATCACTGAAGTGGCGTACTAGGGGAATGAGGAATTAAATTGTTTCCCGTTGCTTTCCTTGCTGAGCAAGAAGTTGCTGTTACATCTCAGTCTGTCAAGCCCACTGAAATTCCCGCACCAACCGACCGTATGAGCGACATCACACCGTTCATAATAGGGGCGCGCGGCTGTGAGCTTGCATCCGGGACATAGTGGGTTCGAATCCCACTGTCGGCAGCCCTGAATATGGTTTTCCGTGGTTTTCCATTTTCACACCAGGCAAATTCTCGGGCTGTACCTTAATTAAGGCCACGGCCCCTTCCTTCCCATCATCGTCATAAGACCTATCTGCGTCGGTGCGACGTAAAGCCACTAGCAAAAATGAACTTACACACGAAATAATGGATATCAACCATCCGATCACCCGAGTCTGCAGTTATGAGGATAATCCATATACCCTTTCACGAAGAAATTTTTAATATTCGTATTGTTTTTCTCTCCCGTAACTACCTTTACGGTTGTCGGAGATGAGGTATCGGAATTTTTGCCACAGTTCTTTTAACTTCCAATAGATTTGCTGGCGTGAGGCTGGCGAATTTATGATCTTCAAGTAGCACCGGACTGAGCTTTGTTTGTACCCACCAACTTTGACTCATTAGGCCAGCACTCTGTTCTTTAAGCTAATGAGCCCGACGTTATTATTATAATCGTCAACGTCATCAAGCCCGGCTCCATGGCTAAATGGTTAGCGTGCTGGCCTTTGGTCACAGGAGTCCCGGCTTCGATTCGGGAATTTTAACCATAATTGGTTTATTCTGCTGGCAGGGTGTGGGTGTATGTGTCGTCTTCATCATCACTTCATCATCATCACGACGCAAAGGTCACTTACAGGAGTCAAATCGAAAGACCTGAGCTGGCGAGCCGAACTTGTCCTTGGACACTCCAAGCACTAAAAGAAATACGCTTTTTCACTTCATCATCATCATCATCATCGTCACTCATATTTGGTTCCAAATTTCTTCATTTGGGCCTACGACCAGAATAATAACGATAAAACTAATTTTAAGTTCCCTTCACAAATAATATTAAATATTAAATAATAAATAAATAAATAAATATTAAATAATAAATATTAATATTAAATATTAAATACTGCAAATCACACTACGCTTTAATAATGATAATATCTTAATATCTGGGTTGCTCGTGCATATCTCTCCAGGGTTGTCATGAGAGACTTCCCGGTAAACTTTGCATGCCCTTATCCCTAGCAGGTAAGCACTATCATTAAGGGAGTTGAATGCTGAAGTGCTTTTATGGACCGATTCATAACTTGTCCTCTTGGATTCTGTTAAACAAATATCACATTCAGTTTTGGACTTTACCAACTACACCCACCAAAACTGACTGGGACGGAGCCCTTTATCTTAGGCACGAAATTATCTACGAACGTCCTAATCATTCAATTCCTTAGTTATGAGGATAATCCGTTTACCGTTTAGATTTCCGAGTGACAGTGCATCATATAGCCCTCTGTATTCGTTAGTTATCCACTTTTCCTTACAGATATATGATCATTATTTTCACAACTTCCCCTCGAATTTAATCAAACTTACCAAACTATTTGCCTTTTTGAAATTTTCACGAATCTATTCTAAACTTGTTTAATTTTTCTTGCCTGTTAATGCATCCTTACTTTCGGAGCATACGAAAAGAATACGGTACAACTAACGTGTTGTCATTACAAATTACTTCTCACGAACGAAGGCAGCCTAATTTGATATGCATTGCCACTAACATTAAGATAAATTGTTTGAGGAAGTCTTCTAGACAAATGGCAGGAGAAGATGACAAAGTGGACTAAAACGTCATTTGCATAGCAAACAAGGTTGCACAGTGTTAGCAGCAAAGTAGTCCGTGTTCTTAAGGATCACGTGAAACGGAAGTGTCTAATTTGTTTCTGCACTTACTGAGGAATCATGTTTACAAGTTGTAAGAATTATAAAAGTTTCTGTGATGATGATTACGTTTCTTCTTGCATCTAAGATGGACGACGTTGTCTTCTAGAAATAGACCTTGATGGGAAGTTTTCGTGTCGGAGAAGATAGAGCGGTACCATTCACCTGTCAAAACGACGTTACAGTACAAGGAACTAGGATAACATTCATATATTATATATTAGATATGCCGACATTTACTCGTAAACCCAAAAATTATTAAGCGTAATCTAGGCCTTATATTATTATTTTTGCTTTGTTTATAAATTACTTCTTAACTTATTTAATGTATTTTTAAGTCTACCTTCTTGGCTATGATATAATGATTTATAAATAATAGTGTGTCCGGCTCCATGGCTAAATAGTTAGCGTGCTGCCTTTGGTCACAGGGGTCACGGGTTCGATTCCCGGCAGAGTCGGGAATTTTAACCATAATTTGCACGGGGTCTGGGTTTATGTGAAGTCTTCTCATCAACATATCATCCTCATCACGACGCGCACGTCGCCTACGGGAGTCAAATCAAAAGGCCTTCATTTGGCGAGCCCAACTTGTCCTCGGACACTCCCGGCGTTAAAAGCCATACGCCACTTCATTTCAATAACAGTGTGTATGTGGACCATATTTTTATAACTCGGAAAGTATTAGAGATATCAAACAAATGGTCCATGTGTCTTTCGAAAGCAGAAGATTGAATGAGTGAAAGATGGCCACAATATATGGGTGAGAAGTCAAGTGTCGGCGCGAGCGTAAATTAGAGTAGCTCCGCGTAAAATCATGCGAACAGTTCGCGAGCGGTTTCATTTGGAAGCGTATACATCATTCTAATGTATACAATCACGAAACAGATTAAATTGATAAAGTAAAACATTTTTGAGAGATTTAAGTTGTGAGATGATTATTATTATTATTATTATTATTATTATTATTATTATTATTATTATTATTATTATTATTTCTTTCTTTCTTTCTTTCTTCGTTATGCCTATTCATAGAGCTCGTTTGAACTTGTTAGTTGGTTTGTGCCTTCTTATCCTCCCAAAATCTCTTCATGAATGCACTGTGTTGCATCTTGCGTTCTGTCGACCACTTCCTACCAGTTGTCTTTTTGGGTTTCTCCCTAAATTTATGATTGGCTACTTTTGTTCTAAAAGCTCCACGATTTTCCATGATGTCGTCTGTGATATTTATTTCTTGGAGGTCTGCCTTGGTTTCTTCTAGCCATTTTATTTTGACCTTCTTTGAGTTCATTACTTTGAATAATCTTTCAGTTCGTCTGTCGCTGTTCATTCTGTAGATATGGCCATAGAAATTAAGGCGTCTTTTCGGTACGGCATCAGTAAACCTGTCGGTGAAGGAGTAGAGGTCCGCTGTTCTCCTCTTAATCCACATTCCATTTTCTCTCGTAGGACCATAAATTTTCCTGGGAATTTTCCGCTCCTGCTTTTCAATTTCTGTAATTCTTTGATTTAAATATATTTATTTAACATAAACTTTCTTCTGTATCCTTCCACATTCGACACGTGCGGATGACGTAAAGCATCATCGCGTGGGAATGAAGGTAACCACCTCTTTGCTACGTGTCACTTCCGTGATATCAAGAAATGTTCAAGATCCTCATCACAATTGACATGGGGCCTCATGTAGTAACTTTCATACTTAAAATTCTTAGGGCACATTACTTTCCACTACAGTATCACGTATTATTATTATTATTATTTGCTAGGGGTTTTACGTCGCACCGACACAGATAGGTCTTATGGCCACGATGGGATAGGAAAGGCCTAGGAGTAGGAAGGAAGCGGCCGTGGCCTTAATTAAGGTACAGCCCCAGCATTTGCCTGGTGTGAAAATGGGAAACCACGGAAAACCATTTTCAGGGCTGCCGATAGTGGGATTCGAACCTACTATATCCCGGATGCAAGCTCACAGCCGCGCGCCTCTACACGCACAGCCAACTCGCCCGGTATTATTATTATTATTATTATTATTATTATTATTATTATTATTATTATTATTATTATTATTATTATTATTATTATTACCATCATAGAATTTCGGGAAATATATCTAAATATCTCAACAACAACAAGGAAGAAAAGGAAATTAATGCCTACAGCTGGAGGTTACAAGATAAGCGAGCATCGCATTCTGAATCGAAGAAACCCAGAAAATTTTGGGAGTGATAGTAACTCAAAGCGACAGCCATGTTGGCAGCTACTACAAGTGTGAAAGCAATGGAAGTTGACGGGGAGGATGGGGCCATCTCTAATGCTGACAATAATTCGAGTACGCGGATGATACGGTATTGAAGTGTCCGAAAGTGATACACTGCGTAATTCAAGTTTCAAAATTTAGTTCATTACATTTACTCGTAAGTAACCCACACCATCAACTCATAAGAAGACGTTTCATGCAAGTGCTGTGAACACCACCGTTTCTCTTCTTATCTCAGATTGCTGAAAACATCTCTGCGTTAGTGTAACATTAAAAAGCTGGAAAGGAATATTACTCTCAATCCTCTGTAAATTAAGAGTGGTCTTTTAGATCCTGATATAATGAATGAGCGAATAAGTGGACACTTGCACGGAAAAGTCAGATTCACATTTTGTGCATCTCATTCCATGCTATGTTATTTCATGTCTGAAAAGTTCGGTGAATGGTCGCCTAGGTTGTACACCGTGCTTGTTCTGACGATGCGCTCGCTTATATGCATTGCGAGACATGATACCAAGTGCCCCCTATCGGTCAACTGAACACAGTTAAACAGAGTTGAACGCTGCAACACATTACACGGAGTCAGTGTGAGGACTCGTGTCATTGCACAGTGGAGTGCAAAACGAAGCACAGCGTTAACATGAAGTTTTGCTTCCACCTAGGCTAAACGGCAACGGAAACACACGCAACGTTAGTGCAAGTTTACCACGCTCAATCAGTGAGTGAAAAGTGCGTTTCTGACTGGTTTAAACGCTTTCGAGATGGAAAGGAAGGTGTTGAGGACGAGGCGAGTTGCACATCCCCAGACAACATCGAACGAGTGCGAGAGATGCTTGCGAATGATCGGCGATTGTCCTTTGAATGATAGCAGATGAAGTTGTCTTTATTTCATGAGACCATTCACCGAACTTTTCAGATACAGGTTGTATATTTGCCGTTTATTGGTATAGGATAGAGCAATTTTGTTACATTCATCTGCCTCTGTCTTATTCTTGGATTTGACAATATGAAAGTGAGTGAAGTATGAGCGATGCTACTAATGCCGTTCCTTATGCAGCTAGTCCCTATTATGAATGTTGTGAAAATGTTGCTCATAGGGTCGGTTGATGTATGTATTTCAGTGAGCTTGGCAGCAACTTCTGGCTCAGTGAGGAAGGCAACGGGAAACTATCTCACTCCTCATTTCCCTAGTACGCCTCTTCAGAGATGTCTAGGCCATCTATGACAGCTAATGGCGGAGCTGTTGAGGATCCTACCAGCATTAGCGCTCAGAACTGAACATACGAACATTTTTCTAGTATATTTGCTTTGTTCTATTATGCTACGGAGGTAAAGAGCTGTTTCTTGACTAATCGAAACCGACTTTCAACCTAAAGCTCGTGTTACGTACATTTAGTACGTGTTGAAGAGATGTTAAGTACAGAACAAAAATTGCCAACCAGACACCAGTGGGATCCGAACCCACAACTGTTTAAATTCATATACTAGCAGAAGTTGGGTGAGCTTCCAAGCACGAAGGCGCTTCTAAAATACTAGAGAAGAACTCACACGGAGAAACTTTACATTACACGCTGATATAAGGATACACATTATAAGTACTCATACGCAATACTATTCAACAAAGTCACCATTGTTGTCCAACACCTGTTCAAACGGTACATCAGGGCATCCATACCAGCATGAAAGAAATCTGCGTACATTCCCTAAAGTCATGTGACGACGGCATGCTGAATGGCCGTATCGTGGTCGAATCACTTACCTCGAAGGTGCGTCTTCAACGATCCGAAGAAATGAAAATCTCTGGATGGTCCAGATGGTTGATTTCCTCACAAAGGGAGAGACGTAAATTCTGACAGTTACTGTGACACACTGGAGCGTTCGCGGATAGCAATTCATAGAAGACGTCGTGGATTCCTCAACAGGCTTCGTGTTGTTGCACGACAACGCCAGGCCACACACAGCACGCTCCCGGTGGAAGATACTGCACAATTCTCCTTACAACCATGATATCGCATTCAGTGATTTCTATCTCCTTGGACGGTTGAAGAAGTATCTGGATAGTAAGATATTCGTTCAGCCCGCCGTTAAGTTGTAGCTTCAGGGACTGAACTCAGATTTCTTCCATGCCGACATGGGAACCTTGTTATACCTTTAGAGGACTTACTTGCACAAGAATGCTGGCTATTGAGTAGTCATGGGTATCAGAGCCCTGATACTGAATATCCTTATATGTGCCTATAAAATAAAATGCCGGTAAGAGAACTCTTGCTACCTTCTTTTTCGGAAATTACCTACATTTAACTATCCAAAATATTTGTATGACAATTTCGCCGATGACCCCAATCAAAATACGATAAGAATATCAGAAATTTACCAACCAAGAGCTGTCTGTTACCACAGTGTTATCGCTTTCGTGTTACCACTTTATCACACACACGTACACTTGTGTTTACATTAATTGATCAAAATTGCTCACATAAACGTCTTCAGTAATAAATTTGACAATAGAGAAAGGTTGGAAAATTTATTGTTCTGATGAAGTTGACAGCCGACATATTGAGAGACTCCTTTCTTTCAAAATAGTTTAAAAGAAAACATAGTATATTTCCGTACTGCAGGTGTTGTTATCTGTAAAGGTTACGAATAACTGAGTGTTTGATTTACACTAGCAGAAAATAAAATCACAGCGCCAAGAAAACATTAGTTTAGAGAAATATAATTTAAGCTAAGTAGTTATCTAGGTGTCATATTTATTTTTTTGCTAGTTGCTTTACGTCGCACCGACACAGAGAGGTCTTATGGCGACGATGGGACAGGGAAGGGCTAGGAGTGGGAAGGAAGCGGCCGTGGCCTTCATTAAGGTACAGCCCCAGCATTTGCCTGGTGTGAAAATGGGAAACCACGGAAAACCATTTTCAGGGCTGCCGACAGTGGGGTACGAACCTACTATCTCCCGAATACTGGATACTGGCCGCACTTAAGCGACTGCATCTATCGAGCTCGGTCATATTTATTTTATTAAAGTTTCCAGGTCACGGCTTCAAGTATGCGTGAGAAGACATTTGACGTGGTGGTACGTTCATAATCGCTGTAGTCACTTCGATTTTAAATGCAAGCATGCTATCGTACGTGCACTCTATCATACAGGTTCCGTATGTCATTTTGTGGGATAGAGTTCCATGTCTGTAGCACTTTATCAGTCAAATCAGCAACAGTTATTGCTTGCATTTGATAACGCTGGATTTGTCGTCCCATTATGTGCCATACGTGCTCAATGGGTGAAAGGTGTGGTGAATTCGCAGACAAAGGCAAAGAGCGTTATCCTGTTGCCAAACCCTCCACCCTACCCCCCTGAATACTCAAAGTGAATGGCAATCCAACCTGTTCAATCACCAGTCTGTCATACAAGATTCTTGCGATAACAACGACAGTGCTCCTGCTGTTAAAGTAAACTCCTCATTTAAGTTCAGTGTGTCGACGCCGCGGACAGCTTAGTTCGAAACGGTCACCTAACCTCGATCCTACCAACCTACGGCGATCAATGGCATCAAGACAGAAACAGCTCTCGTCTGAGAACACAGCAGATCACCACTCCATTCTCCTACGTGCTCTAGCTTGACATCACTGAAGTTGTAGATGGCAGTGGTTCGGGGTTAGCGGTACACTGCAGGTCGTGTGGATGGGATCTGTCCCTCAAGTAATCGATTTGTTTCAGTTGACTGTGTCTCTCTGTTGCCAACTGAAACTCGAATGGCGGGTGCAGATGTAGACGCTCCACCACAGCCATGCAGCGAATACGGTGGTCTCCGTAGTCGTCCGTGTGTGGCCATTGTTACAGACGCCGATGCACTGTGGATACATCCCTACTAAGTCTTTACGCAATAACGCGGAAAGAACACCCATCTTCTCATAGTGCTGCTTTCATGGCCTCGTTCATACTCAGTAAGCTGTTTTTATTGTACTGCCTTCTTCGTCTCCTTGAAGGCATGTTTGAGTCACACCTACCTCACAACGTAAACACTGGACGATGACTAACGCTTGTGAAGAGTACAGCGAATATTTAAACCTAACTTGCGTTACGTTATCACGTTTTCATTCCCCACCCTGAAGGGGGTGGGGCGGGCCCCTTAGAGAGTGACGCTCTCGCTCGGGCCTGGGAGATGCGAATAGAGCAGTGCGATGTGGCTGAATGAAGAGGGTGGGTAAAGCGATGTGAATATTTATTAGGAAGAGCAGATGGGTTCTCTTGGTTATGAAGATGGGAAGAAATGGACGTTTATACGGGAGAGCTTAAAGGGAAGTTGCGGGGAAGGGTGAGGTGGTAAAGGGTGGAGGCGATATGATACAGTATAGTTGTGGGTTGTCGGAGATGTTCGAGGGTTGGCGGCGGTGGGGAAGAAATATTAAATGGGGGAGATGGTGGACGGACGTTGTGGTGTGGTTGAAAAAGAGGATGGTCAGGCCAGGTGCGGCGACGTGGTGTGGTGAGGGGATGTCTTGGTTGTGGAGGGGAACGAGAGGGTTCGACGTTATGGAGACGACCGTAGATGGGGTCACCGGTGGCGATGAGATGGTTGACGGCTGTTGCGGTGGGTAGCTGTAGGCGCACTAAGTATGTTGGGCCCGTGGTGTTGAAGATCCGAAACGCCCTCCGAACTGGTATGGCGTGAAGGCGTAGCTGGCGTTGGACTTCTGTTACGGAGATGAGTGGGTCGACGCCGCGAACGACGCAACTGAAGACTGTGTTGGTATCTGATGTTGATGGCGGTTATGCTGGTGGACGGGCGGCCAATGCTGATGCGGCTGGAGTTGACGGTGTCGTAGATGGTGGCTGTGCAGACAAAGAGACAGGTGGTGAACTGAGGCGCAGAAAGCGAGGAGGTAGTACACTGATCTGAGGAAAAGTTTGTGGCACGGAGAAAGATGAGGACATAAGTGGTGTAGAATGGGAAAACGTGATAGTCGTCAGAGGATGGGGGAAAATGGTGAGGGCGGAAGTCGTTGTGGTGGTAGTGGTGGTGGTCGTCATTGTTGAGCGTAATGGGCAGGCTGACATCCAACTAGGTGTCGGCCGTTATTCTGATTCAGGTCGGCGGGAGCTGTTATTATAGATGTGAAGAAGTCACCCAGCCGATCAAAAGACACTCGAGGTACCTAACTTGCTTTGCAAAGTCATAGTGAAGCTACTATCACCACTCTTCATCAATTAGTGCAAACACTCCTCCCGAATTTCATTTATCTAGCACAACTCATTCTTGGTTTTGGCATTTCATTTCAAGATTTGTACTATATATTGGTGCACTTTTATTATCATGACTAGTTAATTTTGGCAGTTATTCATTAAATAGTCAAAATAAATACATCTCGAGCTCCAGCTTTTCTGCAGATAAATTTCGGAGTTCTCGTTATATTAGTATAGATATTGTGCTTTGTTCCGTTTAACTCCTTGGCTGAATAGTGAGCATAGTGACCGTCAGTTTAGAGGACCGCTGGTTCGATTCACGGATAGGTCGGAATTTTCAACTACTTACAGTTCATTTGTCTTGCTCGGGGGCTGGACGTTAATCTCCCTGTTAATACAATTCTTCACTTACACAAAATACATCACACTGGAAAACTCAGCGAAGGCATCCGGCATTAAAACTGGCTAAATTCATGTGCTGACGGCAGGTAATTGGATAAAGTCGATCAGCCAGCAGAAATACTCGGGGACTTGTTTATTTTCAGTATATAACTTTTGTTGACATTGTCCACGCACATTGAGCACTACTGAATAGAATAATAATAATAATAATAATAATAATAATAATAATAATAATAATAATAATAATAATAATAATAATAATAATAATAATTTATATTGAGTTCAGTGGAGGTAGAGCGGAAAAACCGGCCGAGTGGTGTAGGTAGCTGCACAAAAAGACCACAAATATATTTCCACGTTTGAAGGTATTTTGTAAATGATCTTTTCTTTCCTTTCTTTTAATATTTCAATAATTTTTCCAAAGCGAAAGCAACAGTAACAATGATTAGAAAAGCAATAGCAATCCGTCCATAGACAGTCTAGAAACCTACATATTACAGTCTATCTCGTATTACCTGACTGAGAATCGACCACATGAACTTCGTGGTGAAACAAGTATGTCTTTGAAAACTTCATGGCTATCACTTTCACGGTACTGAGGAGTGTTCTATATACTATAAATACGTCACATATAGTTCTTATTGCGAAAGCATCCACATTTTAATGAACTCTAACAACTGGTATTAGAAATCCAATATCGTACAGAGAAAGCACCGTTCGCTAGCGGTCCATGGTGTCATCGCAGTGTGAAAAATGCTACAACAGAAATTATAGTCTCCTCACCACCAAAGAGCCCCATTACACGCCCTGAGCCAGTAATTGCGAGGGTATTTAATGACGTATCGAGCCCGCTGATACCGTATCATTGTACTCTGCCCTCATATCAGCCATATCATTATTGAATAGAAAAACGTCTCTATAGATCTTTCTCGCATCCAATGAAGTCCATTTAAATGAGCATCCACCAGTGATTTAGGGATATATTTTAACACGTGTCAGCGTTGAATCCAATTGCCAGTGCGGTTGAACTGTTCACATTAGCAATGTAAGTGAGTTGGACATGGAAATACTATAGTGAGTCATTGATATTTGAGAAAACAGTCAATATTGTCTCCAGATAAATGGCGCTTGAAATGCGAAACGACTCCCTAATTGGGCAAAATTTAAAAAAGACACTCTGGTGATAAATTTCCGACATGGATTTGTTTGAAATAATATTACATCTCCTGCGCTTCCTCGTTCGAATAAAACAGGACTCCACGAATGTCTTTTTTCAGGTCGCCAAAAATGTGCATAAGGTGAAAGATCCGGGATGTACGGAGGATGTTGAAGTGTTTCCCAACCAAATCGCTGAAGCGGAGCCTTCGCCATATTGGAAGTATGGGGGCAGTGATGCGAGTCCTTCTCGGAAACTCCTATGCCACTCATGCACACTCGGCATGGATATGCAGAGCTCGCGATGCACGGTAATCATTCGACGATGAGTTTCAGCACCCTCAGTCAATAGAAAACGAACCACACTTCTCTGCTCTTCTTTGCTGGACGAACACACTAGACCAGTCCGCGCACCAGCAAAGACATAACTGAACAACAGCGTGCACCTGTGAGTTGTCACTATGAAGTTCTCCTACCACAGCGATGGCAGCATCGCAACAGTGTTGTCACTTTTCGCGCGGAATATGCGTTATGGCGGTGTTCGGTTTTTGTTTGGCTGCCCCTTATACTTACGCACCTCTACTATCCCATATTTGCTGTTAGAATTACAATGTTTTCCGATTCCAGAACATTGAAAGCGGAGTCTGGATTCTATGTTCCGGTTTAAACAGTGATATGGATGAAAGAAGAACTACAGAAGAATGCAGACCTTAAAGATCCTGTTGGAGTTTCCTTTTTCTCTGTTACCCTCTACATTACCACTTCCCAGAGGAACGTACTTTGAGTGATGAGCAGAGTAATTTTATAGGCTTGTAGCCCACGTTGCTTTCCCCTTGAAACAATTACCTCCATCACCAAACTAAGAGGGCAAGTCAGTACGTATCTGCAGTTTTGCTCTAATTGTCTTTGGTTGGCTCTATGGCTTTGTGTGCTCACCAGCCGCTAGGTGGTACCGATGTCTACGTCTGTGGTAGGTTTCAGCGTTATCATATCAGTACAGCTTGTGCTATTACGACCTAAAGATGGCCGCGCCACTCTCGGTTTGCACCGTTCCGTAATCCGTTTTATGTGGTGTGAGGGTTTTTTTTTTTTTTTTGCTAGGGGCTTTACGTCGCGCCGACACAGATAGGTCTTATGGCGACGATGGGATAGGAAAGGCCTAGGAGTTGGAAGGAAGCGGCCGTGGCCTTAATTAAGGTACAGCCAAAGCATTTGCCTGGTGTGAAAATGGGAAACCACGGAAAACCATTTTCAGGGCTGCCGATAGTGGGATTCGAACCTACTATCTCCCGGATGCAAGCTCACAGCCGCGCGCCTCTACGCGCACGGCCAACTCGCCCGGTGTGTGTGTGTGAGGGTATACCAGAACGGAAAATCATAGAAGACTTTCAGCACAATACGGGGACAACACACAACCACAAATTCTTTCAACATGTCCAAGTTATCGTAGAAGTGTAAAAGCGAAACCTCGACATACTCGTCTTTGCCCGATCTCTGTAAAACCACAAGCTGCCCACACAGCACTCAATCCTGAGCTGGTTGTTGTTCTGTAAGCGGGTATTACTAGTTTCTATCTCGCCTCCGACAACTCGCGCACTGGCAACTTCGAAGATGATGCCTCGTTAGTGTTCGTTTGGTGAGCGACTCCAAGCGAGTTGTGATTTACCTAGTCTTATATCAACTACTCATTCAGCGCAACCCTATTCCTGTTATCATAACCAAATACCATTTAGGATTTCTCTGATAGCGAGATTCACCATATTCACAGAATAATTTCTTGTTATTTCGTAATGTTTGTTTCATAAAAATACGTTTTGCTGGTGATAGTTTCAACAATAAAGACCACAACTTTCTGTAAAACTCA
This sequence comes from Anabrus simplex, assembly GCF_040414725.1. Taxonomy (NCBI): domain Eukaryota; kingdom Metazoa; phylum Arthropoda; class Insecta; order Orthoptera; family Tettigoniidae; genus Anabrus; species Anabrus simplex. Next base: position 125,381,476 of record NC_090269.1, read on the forward strand.
CCTATTAAATGTTTAAAATACAGTTTGTTTGATATTCTGTCGTTCTCTGTAAGATAGTTACGGTCCATGAATTTGCCATACATTCGCGAACCGCTTAACAATAGAAGGAAACGTCTTCCTTCTCTAAGAAATATTTGCGTTTGATGGGATACAACACCGTTTGGTGTTGAAAGGAGACGTTTGCAGTCCACACAAAATCTGAGACGGTCTGTTGAACCCTCCGTTTGGCAGAGAAAATGTAATTGAAATCGTCTCATAGTTGCTATCTAGCAATAGGTTCTACTGCTGGCGAAAAACGTCGTCGGTAGTCGAATACTTATTCATGTCGAGGAGTACAAGACACCACATGAATCTATCTACTCAACGAGCAGCAACTAGAAGACCAATAATAGCAAGTAAAATGAATTACAGGTAGTTTAGGAAAACTCTGAAGTCCATTGCTCACGAGCAACTGGGATTTCGGCGTGGAATTTTCGCCTATCCAACACTAATTAGACGGGCAACTCAAGATATAATAGTGAAAAAATGAAAATCCACAGCCTGTTTCCAGTCGTCTGACCGAGTCAGGAATGGAATGAATGAAGACCCCAACTAGCGGCGAGGATGGGAAATGTGCCGGCTGCCGAAGCCTGTCGCACTCCTCTGGGGCAATGATAAATGACTGACAGATGAAACGTTAATGGAGAGTGTTGCTGGAATGAAAGATGACAGGGAAAACCGGAGTACCCGAAGAAAAACCTGTCCTGCCTCTGCTACGTCCAGCACAAATCTCACATGGAGTGACCAGGATTTGAACTGTGGTATCCAGCGGTGAGAGGCCGGTAGGCTGCCGCCTGAGCCACGGAGGCTTTCAAGATATAAATAGTAAATAGTAAATAATCTGGCGTTGTAATCGAAATATTCAATCTTGGCGTTGTGTTCGCGCGATCCTCGCAAAGTGTAATTGTACTTTTTTCTTACTAGTATTGTTCTGGCATTTTTGGTTTGTTTGGGATGATTCTGTATGTTTCAAAGATACTGGGAGTGATATTATACTTTTATTTTCTACTAGTATTTGTACCCGTTCTTAGCACGGAAATTTGCAGTGGATTACATGTTTCCTTCAGGAATTCATGCGAAGTAACATGGCTCTATTCACACGTGTAGTGTGACATGTTAAATTATACTTTCCTATGACTGCGCGTGCAGTGAAATATGATGAAACTGAACAAATTCGAGAGGGAATTACGACGATTTCCGAATGTATTGTACGATACAGTTCCTGGTCCGAATATGTGTGAATTTCTCTGTGGCTCTCAGGTTGCATATTGTATCTCTCGCCTCTTGCGTGGCGCTCTGACGATGACACCTCCCTTAAAATATGTCCTATCGAAAAGAGTAAAATGGCTCTTTATATTTTCCCATTACCCACCTTGAAGTTACATGCGCGACATGCCCTACGGGACTTGGACTTATAAATCCAATTTGTCGTAATCATCTGCGTTTTTATCCGTCGTACGATAAAGACTCACATGGCATAAAGGAACGGGAATAACATATTCTTAAACTTTTGTTATATTACAGGCTTTTTATAGACCTAATTTCAAAGAAAATATTTGACAATGATACTGTATTCCTATAAATAACAACTCCGTGTGATTACCATGACATTAATACAGTATGCACCTGATAATACAATACTGTGTGAATAGATTCCAAATAAATTGTTTGATTAAAATAAGCCTACCAGTTTTCCAATTTTAGGAACATACAAAGGGATAGTGGGACAGACAAACAGACGCCAAAAGAAAAAGTTGTACTTCATATTTACTCGGTGTTCAGTTACTTTCGGTGAGGTTAATTTTTAAGCCGAGAGAAATGATCTCCTGTTATGGATCCTTCAAGTAACTGTAGGTCGGCGAGGGTGTCTGTCACTGGCTGCAGAGCATGAATCCCGTACAAAATAGTATTTTTCTCTGTGATTTTAAGAGTGAGCAAAATTATGTACATAACGAAAATTATTTAAAATGAAGGGTCGTTTCAAATATAGTCCACAGATTTTACATATCATCAATAGTATAAGAGGAAACTGAAAAAATACCATACTTTTCTAGTCTTCCTATAAACCCCCAGTCTATTCAGTGATTTTTAAATGATGTGCATATCAAACTTGCTCCTGGACGATTAGACTATAAATATGAAGATTGGTGAGGATAAATTAAATAGTGTAAGAGAAAATTGAACTAAAACACTATGGTCTTCTTCCTCTAATCTCCCAGTCGGTTCAGTGGTTTTTAAATTATGTGCATATTAATATCTGATCCTGAATGAGTAGACAGGGATTATGAAGTTCGGTCAAGATATAACCAATAGTGTAAGAGAATGTTGGAGGAAGCTCTTCTGGTCATTATATAAACCCCCAGTATTAGGGTGATTTTTAAGTAATATGGATATCGAAACCTTTACCTGGATGAGTAAAATCTAAATATGAAGTTAGGTCGAGATATAAGCAATTTCTCTCGTAGGAATTTTCAGTGAACTGCACATGTACTGAAAATGTGGTCTTGACATCCCCTGTATTGACTGAAATAACATTAAGCTTCGTAAAATTTACCCTTCTGTTTGCACCCTCGTTTCTAAAATACAGGTGAACGAATTGACTAATCAGTGAAATACCTCCGTATTTGTTGCAATTCGTCCCATGCTTAAAGAGCGGTATAATAATACTGCTTTCGTCCTATGAAATGTATCTTAACCAAATTTCATGCTAAGTCCCCTGCTCTTTGTAAGCTCATTTTATCTTAAGACTGGCTGATGTACCTGTGCTTCGCTACGGGATTCTCAGAAAGACTGACTGTGTGGTTTTCCTAACTGAAATCAACATAGGTCATTACAAAAACGTAAATATGAATATAGCGATTGAAAGCAATGCTATCATTTAAAATACTTGATCAAATGGAAAGCCGCACGTTTTATCACTTTTAACGAACAGTGCTGCGGTTAGATTGCGGTGCCAATCTAATAGTCCAAAGTTCCAGAGCTGGAATGACCAGGCCGCAGATTGCCATGAACACTCATCTGTCATTATTCCGCTAAATATGCACACTGTTCATTCCAATCAGTGCCTCAGAGTAGGGATTGAATACCCCCAATGCTATGCTGATCCAGTGTGTTACGTACCAGTAGTATCAGAAAATTTATAAACTAGGGGAATGGCATGCTAAAGAAGAAAGTTATCTAACTCCCCAGCTACTTCCCATCATTATTCAGGCAGGCTGTTACACTCTGTCCGACTGGGCGAGTTGACCGTGTGGTTAGCGGTGCGCAGCTGTGAGCTTGCATCCGAGAGATAGTAGATTCGAACCCCATTGTCGGCAGCGCTGAAGATGGTATTCCGTGGTTTCCCACATTCACACCAGTCAAATGCTGGGCCTGTACCTTAATTAAGGCCTAAGGCACTCCTAGCCCTTTCCTATCCCATCGTCGCCTAAAACCTATCTATGTCGGTGCGACAGAAATCAAATAAAAAATACTCTGTACGCAGCAGTAATTCTATCTACCGGAGATGAGGGGCAACAGAAGACACAAAGCACATCACGACAAACAATGGTCAATGTAATGTTATTGTTGATCAATGTTATGAGCTTTCTATATTGTAAGCCTACACATTTAGTTTTCTTTCGACTCTGTGATTTGTAAAATATTTTATATCGTAAACTGTAGTTTCTTATTCTCCGACTTTACATAGCGATTTTCATTAAATACTGTTTACCGATTTTCTCGTTACTCGCCGCTGATATGGACTTAGTAACAAAAATCAAAATTCATTAATATCTTGGTGATCATATCCAGTACGGTAACAATGTATAAGACATGAATAATAGGATATTTAATACTAACCTTAGTTATCTAGCATTCATTGACTACACTTCTAATACGAAATATTTGAGAATTACATTTTAGGCCTTCCCTTAAACTACCATTTCACTCAGCGTGAATAAAATAATTTACAGCCTAGACTATAGCGACTTATTTCCTGACTTTGCATACCGATTATCATCAAGATAGGACTACTAATAACAATATTTGAGAAGTTAATTTTTAGGCCTTCCCCTAAACTACCATTTTTCTCAGCGTGAATACAATTATTGATAGCCTAGATTGTAGCAATTTATTCCCCAAATTTGCATACCCATTTTCTTTAAAATACGACCACTAATAACATAAAGTTGAGAATTCAATTTTAGGCCTTCCCCTAAACTACCATTTCACTCAGCGTGAGTAAAATGATTTATATCCTAGATTGTAGCGGCTCATCCCCCAACTTCACATACCGGTACCGATTTTCATTAGACCACTAATAACATCAATAGTTGAGAATTCAATTTTAGGCCTTCCCCTAAACTACCATTTCACTCAGCGTGAGTAAAATGATTTATAGCCTAGATTGTCGAGGCTCATCCCCCGACTTCACATAGCGATTTTCATTAAATTCTCTTCAACCGTTTTCTCGTGATGCGTGTACATACAGACAGACAGACAGACAGACAGACAGACAGACAGACAGACAGACAAACAGACAGACAGACAGACAGACAGACAGACAGACAGACAGACAGACAGACAGACAGACAGACAGACAGACAGACAGACAGACAGACAGACAGACAGACAGAAATTACGGAAAAGTAAAAAGTGCATTTTCTTGTTACTATGGACATGACCAATACAGAAATACCATTATTTTCAAATTCTGAGCAATGTACAGACAAAACTCTTATTTTATATATATAGATAAATGGTGTGAATATTGGAATGGATTTTTGTAGTGCTTTTACCATCCTCTCAATTTCTTTGGGTGTAATTTCGTATCCATCATTGTTCTCTCAATAAACTGTGTAGTTCGCTGTTTCATCAGAAGTATTTCTTTTTCAAAGTATTGGAAATGATTTCAAAATATTCCCTCCATTCTTTATTATTCTTAACAAATAATTGCTTTTAGGAGATATCTGGGTACCAAGGCTTACTAACAGTGGTATGACAAAGAAGTAAAATTGAAACATAAATTACACAACAGCAATTTATTTATTTAGCGTATGATGAATACAACATTACATACAATACTAGCTAATGCACCCGTGCTTCGCTACGTAATTCTACATTGTATACGGAATTCTAGTGTATACGTTGTGAGCAATAATGTATTAAATTGCATAGCTCTTAACGTTATCCTAGAAACTCGACGGGGAAGTCACCCAACATCTTTCCACATATGAAGGATGAGTTAGGAAATTTTCACTGTAATGGTTGGCCCGCTTGCATACCATCAGTCACGATCAGGTTGGGGAGTTTTCATTACAATGGTAGAAAATCACTCTCCGCCTGCCTTTTTACATCCACAGAAAGACTGTCTTAGTGGTTTTCCAAACTGAAATGAACATACATTACAATGATGTCAGTAGGAATGAAGCGATTAAAAGCAATGCTTTCACATGAAATACTCGATCAAATGAAACACCACACATTTTCTCACTTTTAACGAACAGGACTATACTGCCGATCTAACAGTCCAAAATTCCAGAGCTGGAATGACCAAGCTGCAGACAGCCGTGATTCGTGAACACTCTTCGTCTTTTATCGGCGGATAGGGGGTGGAATAGTGGAGACTCCCAGGGCAAATCTATGTCCTTTTACTAATCTGTTTCATAGGATTACCCGATGAGTCAGAAAATATCAGTTCAATACAATGGCGGCGGAAAACATACGGCTGAGTCCATCAGCGACAACATTTTCGGTACCTCTGATATGCCTGACATCGAATTGGAAGGCAGAAATACGGATGGCCCAACGGGCTATACGACCAGTACGACGCGGCCTACCTAAGACCCAGCTTAAGGCTTGATTATCTGTCTCCAGGTCGAATTTGACATGTTCCAGATAGAGACGGAACTTCTCTAAGGCAAATAAGACTGCCAACCCTTCGAGCTCATAGATAGAATACTTGGCTTCTTGAGCCGATAGAGTCCTAGATGCATAGGCGATGGGTCGCCTCCCTAGTTCAGTCTCTTGAAGAAGGACTGCAGCTACTGCTGACGACGACGCATCGGTTTGGACGATGAATTTCTTCGAGAAATCAGGCATAGCAAGTACAGGGGCATTACAGAGAGCTAATTTAAGATCTTCAAAAGCGGCTTGTTGAGAAGGTCCCCACTCGAATTTGATGCCTTTCCTACGAAGAAGGTTCAAGGGCGCCGCTCTATTAGCAAAGTTAGGAATGAACTTCCTGAAGAAATTCACCATACCAATAAACCTGGCGATACCTTTAATGTCATTGGGAGGTTTAAAATCACGGATGGCCTGTGTTCTAGAATGATCGACCGCTACACCATCAGGTGACACAATATGCCCTAGGAACGACATAGAGAACTTAGGAAAGGCAACCTTGGACAACTTGACAGTTAACCCAGCCTTACGAAGGCGATCGAGAACTTCTCGCAGATGATCTAGATGTTCTTCAAAAGTCTCTGAAAATACGACGACATCATCCAAGTAATGATATAAGTACTCAAATTTGATGTCGGAGAAGACCCTATCTAGTAGCCTAGTGAGTACAGCTGCTCCCGTGGGGAGCCCGAAAGGCACGCGGTTGTATTCGTATAAGTTCCAGTCCGTGGCAAACGCTGTAAGATGTTTAGACTCTTCGGCAAGGGGAATCTGATTATAGGCCTGATTCAAGTCCAAGATAGTAAAGAACTTGGCCTTACGGAACCATGAAAAACAAGAATGAAGGTCGGGAAGGGGCACAGATTGTAACACCACCTTCCGATTGAGAGCCCTATAATCAATGACAGGCCTGAAGCCTCCTTGGGGTTTCGGGACTAGAAAAATAGGTGACGAATACGCCGACTTAGAGGGCCTAATAATACCATCCTTCAACATCTGATCAATGATTTCTTTCAATGCCTTCATTTTAGGTGGAGATAGCCTATATGGTGGAAAACGGACAGGAATCGAATCCGTGACCTCAATTTTGTATTCAATAAGGTCTGTAACACCAAGAGTATCAGAGAACACCTCTGGAAATGACTGACATAATTTACGAATACTATCAGCCTGCTCCTCAGGTAGATGTCTAAGGTCTAACAACATCTCATCCTGGGTAGGCGAAATAGATGAACATGATACAGAATTACACTTTAGCAAGGGAATTTTACAATTGGACGCAAATTTGAACGTGCACGACTTACTCTGTAGATCGAGCACAAGACCAGTGCGAGAAATGAAGTCCGCTCCCAGTATGATGGGGCAAGACAAGTGCTTAGCCACAAACAGTTTGGTTTTCCATGTGAATTTAAAAATACGAATTTTGACCTGTACAGAACCTAAAATTTCTAATGGAGATCAATTAGCCGAAACATATTGAACGGTAGATGAGCCATAGTCATGTAATTTACAAACAGACTTCAATTTTGAATACCATTGGTCCGAAATAATTGAACAAACACTGCCTGAATCTAATAGAGCTGTTATAGGCTCGTTATTTAACTCAATCTTAAGAAAAGGAACAGGTGCGGGGGTATCCGCCGCAATCCTAAGACACTCTTTGGGGCATTCGAAAGATGGATTTGCAAATTGAACGTTCCCTGAATTCACGACCTTTTTGCCAGGGGCTGAGCCTTGAGAAGCCGATTGAGTCGACTCAGCCGAAGCCGCTAGTCACATTTTATTATTGGCATTGGTGGAATTTGCACCAGAAGTTGAGCAGGAGGGGGTGCTATTTGAGTTTGGGCAATTCTTGACGATATGTGAGAAAGCCCCACATTTAAAACAGCCTTGTGATGAACCAGCTCCATTATTTGCCCTACTAGACTTGATCAGTGGACACTTATTGCGAAGATGGTCAGGCGACCCGCAAGCATAACATTTACGAGGTGTGACTGATCGGCGAGGTGGAGGCCGAGTATTACTAAAAGAAGGCGGGGGTTCTTTCGCGACACGCAAGGAATCAGCGTATCTCACTCCTTCCGCTGAGACGGCCAACGCTTCAAGTTCGGAGAAAGTTTGCGGGCACGCCGCGAAACACAAATATGACCTATAGGGAGGTGAAATTCCTTCTACAATAGCCTGTACAATTTGATCTTCAGGAAAATGAAGGGCAAACACCCTAGTATAGAATTTAATATCTTGGATAAAGTCAGCCAAGTTTTCATCCAAACGCTGTACACGATAATAGTACTTCTGAATAAGGGAGGACCTGGCCCTAGCCGGGATGAAGTTAGCTAGCAAGTGGGCGTGGAAATCCTCAATAGATGATTGCTCGGCAATGGCTCTTACTATTTTATCAGAGAGAATACCAATTGCATAGGGATAGATAATTTGCAAAATTTGACATGGAGAAAGAGAAAACACAAGGGCATGATCCTGAAATTCAACTAAAAATCTTAAAAAGGAAATTACTTCACTAGTGGTATTAACGGAAAACTTAGAAATACCTCTGAGCAACATTGCCAATGGATGAGGCAAACTGCTGAACCCGGGTGACATAGTAGGTAAAGGTTTCAATGGCAAGGAAGTTAATTCCGAACGTATATTATTCAACGATGCACGGCGTCCAGACTCGTTGTCCAATGGGGCAGAGATAGTTTCAGCAGCAACGGTTATCCTATTAACTTCTCCCTTAGGAGGCTCTTCCTCGGAACCTGCATTCATCGTGGTGGGTTGATCAATTTTGGGAGGAATTTCCCCAGTTAACAATTGAGTGACCTTGCTAGATAACTCAGAAATATTTTCAAGTAGCGTACTAGCTTCCTTCTTCTGAACGTCATTCAACTTCAGAGACAACAGATCGTTAACTCTATTTGAAAAATGAAACAGCCTGGCTTGCACACGCTTAATTTGATTAGGAGAAGGATCATTTTCATCAAAAAAACTAACTACAGAGGCTAGCCCAGTAATATTCTCGACGATCGTGGAAAGAGAGTCGTCAATTTCTTTCTCTCCCAAGGTGGGGATGGAAATTGGTAATTCAAGGGACTCTCTAAGCTTGTTTGTGTCTACCGCAACCGTGCCTCCAGATTGCACATTTCTAATAGTCAATTCATAGATCAACTCCTCCTTGCGCAAGTAGTTAAGATGGAGAACATCGCGAGGGCCGGGCATAATGACAGAACAATTTTGAGAAACTCAAAAAATTCCAGCAACTGAGAAAATGGTTAGAGTTCGGATCAAAACAATGTTTAGCCGTCAAAAGGGGCTAAAATGAGACCCATTCAACCACGCTCTGCTACCACTTGTTACCGTGTTTTTGCGGTAGTTATGCGTGAAAGAAGGTGCGGGGTGGTGAATAGGTCTCAAGCTACGAAAGTAAAATTAATTTAAAATTTAACAAGGTTATATTTTTCTTTCAAAATAAAGAAATAACAAGCATGGCAGGTACAGAGTAGCAAGTCAAAAGGTAGTTACAATATTTACAGGATTTGGGCTTCGAGCCCCGAGTTCACATTTCTAGGGCAATTAGCCCAACCTTACTCCAAAAATAAGTTTTACCAGAGGGGACGAAAACCCCATTCATGTCCCAGAGCACTTGCTCCAAATTACACAGAAAAGCCTCCTCGAGGCATACAACACTCAATTTTCGAAAAGAGCCACTCGCTCTCAACTTTAAGCCTCTCAAAGGCCACACCAAACTCCACCTTCAAATTGTCCTCTCGGGACATAGACACAGGGGTAAAATACCCAACCTACTGAGGTCTATTAAATGAAAAAGGGTAATTACATGACCTCTAAAATAAGAATTTGAGAGGAGGCGATCTTGCGCTCCTAATACGCTTTGTTTAAAACCTACTTGGCACTAGGCCGTTAATACAAGAGGTGACTTAATAAGGAAATAATCTACATTAAGTCGAAGAAGAATAGGTTGAGAAAAGTATAAGTTCACCTCAAAAAATATGAGTGGGAGCTCGAGAGGGTTAAGCACTCTCTATCCCAATATGTAGTTTAAAGATAGAATAGATAGAAGTTTCTTTACATTTTAAGGAAGGTTACATAATGGAAAAACTTCGGACCCGCCCCGAGAGTTAAACTGCTGAGCAAGCAAGAAAAGAAGTAATTAGTCGGCCATTACCTGGTTGTTGACTGTCGCCGAAGAAAGAGGCGCTTCCCGCCCCCTGCTATGTACTTTACACATGGAAAGATGGAACAGAAGTGGCCCGGAGACCCAAAAATCAGCAGTTTATATCCTCTCGCGGAAGGTTCGAGGCGTTAGGGGAATGAGAACACCCTCCCACAAAAACTTTTATTGGGTAGGATACCGCAACATATTCCAGTTGGGGGAAGCTACATTCAATTGGTCAGAAATAAATTAAAGAAATTCGGGATAGGCTAAATACAAAACAAGGGGAAAGAGAGGGGTATACAGCCAACTTAAGCAATAACAGAAAGAAATTTAACAAGAAACAAACTTTTGAAATACAAATTTCTCCAAAAAAAAAAAAAAAACAGTTCTTTCACTCCGCACTAGGGTGCACTATTGTTGATCTTCAGTAGTGTCCTCTAGAAGAGAAAGTTCACACTTCTTACTACAAGCAAAACAAAAATACGTCGAAAATGACATAGTTCAAAAACTCCAAATTTTCCACGTAGTGACATCTTCTGAGAAACTTGAAAATTAATACCATCAATAAAGTTCAGACTTCCTCCAGCAGAGGAGTTTCAATTGGCGCACATTTTAAATTAGCGGCGTGGAGGTGTACCGCCCGGTACAAATAATATAAATATCTGAGAATTAAATTGTATGCCTTCCCCTAAACTACCATTTCATTCAGCGTGAATAAAATGATTTATAGCTTAGATTGTAGTGACTCATTCTCCGACTTTATATACCAGTTTTAAATGAGATGGGACCACTAATGACGTAAATATTTAAGAATTGCGTTTTAGGCCTTACCCTAAAATACCATTTCACTCAGCGTGAATAAAATTATTTATAGCCTAGATTGTAGCGACTTTTGGCCGACTTCGCATACACATTTTTAATAAGATAGTAACACTAATAACATAAATATTTGAAAATTAAATTTTAGTCCTTACCCTAAACTACCATTTCACTCAGCGTGAATAAAATTATTTATAGCCTAGATTGTAGCGACTTATTGCCCGACTTCGCATACACATTTTTAATAAGATAGTAACACTAATAACATAAATATTTGAAAATTAAATTTTAGACCTTCCCCTAAACTACCACTTCTATCAGCGTGAATAAAATTCTTTATGGCTTAGATTGTAGCGACTTCCCGGACATTGCATACCGATTTTCATTAAATTGTCATATGGCGACCATGGGATAGGAAAGGCCTAGGAATTGGATAGCCGTTTTCTAGTGATGTCTGTACATAAATACAGACAGACAGACAGACAGACAGACAGACAGACAGACAGACAGACAGACAGACAGACAGACAGACAGACAGACAGACAGACAGACAGACAGACAGACAGACAGACTGAAATTACAGAAAAGTAAAATGTGCATTTCCTTGTTACTGTGGACATAACCGATACAGAAATACAATTTTCAAATTCTGAGCGATGTAAAGACAAAACTCTTATTTTATGTGTGTAGATGTACAGCAACCATCTGAAGTTCCATATCAAAAGTTGGGAGCCAGAAAAGAGCTTCGTTTGAAACACAGTGCAAGTGTAAGGGTAAGAGCCTCATAAGCATGCAAAGGACACTCAAATGCAATGTAGCCCACTGTCTGCTCCTCTTCTCCACAGTCACATTGCGGTGATGTCTTCCATCCCCATTTGAAGAAAGTGGCTCCACATCTACCACTGTTGTTCATGTCCGTAGGTTTAACCTTAAATTACCGAATACATGTCCCCCGGGTGGTGGAAAGTGAGCAACATTACAATAAGATGAGACGGAACTCTCGTATACGACCTCTCGGTAAAGGCAAACAGAGGAGAAACAACATTAATAAGTATACAACGTAAAATCCCATGAAAACCAAATACTGTATTCCAAGAAATGTTATCGTAATAAAATTTTTCACAAAAATATAGAACAGTATAAAAGAAATACATTAAAACAAGATACATAAACTTACACTTAAAATGATATATGAGTAGTTTAACATAATAATTAAGACAAATAGCAAGAGAATTTAATAATACATTTGCGGAAAATGATCTATTCCCTCTTATTTATCACAAATTAATTACAACGCAGTAACTTAGAGATTCATCCAAAATGTGCAGAATATTCCATTACAAGTAATGTTTTAGAATAACGGTAACAAGTCAATCACATACAAATTCACACCCAACACAATTATTTTAAATTCTTTAATACTACTTCTTACAGTATATTGAGCAGTCGAGTCATTTACTACTAGATTAACACGGTAAATATAATACAGTCACATACAAATTTACAAGAAAATTAAATATTTTGAATGACTTAACACCACGACTTTGTGTTGACTTAGTGGTGTAATGACTTACTACTTGATTCACCTTGAAAATATAACACCATCACATACAAATACATACATAATTTAGATATTTCCGATATCTATTTTTTTTTCAATGCCGACTTGGAATGAGTTCATATAATTTATCCAAAATGTTATTCATTTACCTTTCCATTCCTTTCTAAGGTTCCTTCTTATAGCCCATACGCTTGACCTTGCCTTTTCAGTTATTTCCAAAACCATCCCATATTTTTTTCTTGAGTTATTTTTATATTTACATTGTGCTCTGACTTGATGATTTCATATAGACTTTCACTTTCTCTCATATTTAAACAATGTAGCATCAAGTATTAAACATTGTTAATAAAATGTGGGTGCCATTGGCCGTCGGCTTTCCATCCGGAGTCCAAGGTTCGAGTCCCAATGACTTCGGGTTGAAATTTTCACTTGAAAAAGCAAGAGGCGGTAGGAATATTATAATTAGGGCCGAAGCTCGAAATGAGTCAGAGTGGAGTCAGAAATTCCAGAAAATCTTTAAACTGAAGACCCTAACTTGATAATGAGCGAATTGAAAATCATATTGACAGAGAGTCTAAAACAATGATATATATTCTTGTAGCGATTTACGCAATTCTCAAATCTGCAGATATTTATTTTAGTAATTTCTTAGTGTTCCAAGATTTAAGTCACTAATGATAAAGCAGTACACATCATAAAGCACATTTTGTTCACCCTGTATGTTACTGCTATTTATTGCAGGTGTCTTGTTTCACAAGGTGAAGTTTTGGGTGTATTCCTGATGGAGTAACAAATGTAAATTTAGCTGGTGGGTTGCGTGTATGACGTCAGGCTCTGTGGCAAGTGTATTACTGTTTGTCCGCAGTGGAAACAACCACACCCACTGAACAGGTGTATCCTCCCTACCGGAGACTTGTGCAGAGGATTAATTCTCAGAAATAATGGGCTGGGGACATATTGACAATATAAACGTGTTTTAACAACTATAACTCATACTGTTTTTGAATAATCAGGTTTGTTCACATCGATCACCAACAACGTCTGCTACTCTTGAGCAAGAAATCTACCAAACGTTCATGTCCTGCGACATCTCAGTCATTAATCCTTCTTTTGCTTTTCTTGGAAGACGTTTCCTTCTTGTTTTTGTTCTTGTTGTTGTTCTTATTTTTCTTCTTGTCCGTAACTTATCTCACACTACGGTTGGGTCTCGTATATCTAGAAGATGATTTTCTATGTCATTATGTAAGGCAGGTTCTTGTTGTAAGGAACACGTGAGGCAGATTTAAACTACGGTTACCTGATATTTTTTATTATATAAAGTGGGGAAATTCACGAATATCTTGCCGAAAATTGGGGAAACTGACACGTTCTGGTATTTCAAATTCCTTATCCGCAATATACTTTAAGAAAGATGGGTGGATGTGTTATGAACGATTATTTACTTTGAAGATACAGCGCAAAAACTAGATTTATCATGTATACTGTCATCACTTACTTTTACGTAAGTTCACAATAAAATATATCCGATTTGTACAAGTGAGTACATGGTATGGGCTGTATTACACACCGCATAATTTACATACGCAGGATTCGTCTGGGTCATGGATGTACCCGGTATTACAGAGCTTATGATGGTATCCATGTACCGCCATCAAGTTAACAACATGTCCCAGGTCTTGCTTAGTGCTTGTCCATGTAAGAAAAAGTCAACTAATGGGAAATACGAAAAAACTGAATAAAACTTTCCAATCATCATTGATAAAAGTTTTAAGTACATCATGGTTTTTCCACCACACATTTGGTGATTTTTGACAATGAAAGTTTGTACCTAAACTATATAGTTAATAAAAAAAGCATACGAGCATATTTGAATAATACATTATTTACGCCATTTATTAAATAAGCCAGTACATCTTTCTTCAAAATTTGTGTAATATTATCACATTGATATTATTATTTTTTATTGTTATTATTATTGTTGTTGTTATTATTTGTTATGTATAATATGAAGAGCCTCCGTGGCTCACACGGCAGCGCGTCGGCCACTCACCGCTGGATACCGTGGTTCAAATCCCGTGAGATTTGTGCTGGACAAAGGGGAGGCGGGACAAGTTTCTCTCCGGGTACTCCGGTTTTCCCTGTCATCATTCATTCCAGCAATACTCTCCATAATCATTTCATAGCATTTATCACTCAATCATAAATCACCTTGGGAGTGGCGACCCCATTGTAATAATAGCCTATATATGGTTCATTCGTAACATCACTGACCCGGTCAAAGACTGGAAAACAGGTTGTAGGTTTTCATTCATTTATTATATGACAATAAATATGACTTAACATATTTTTGTCACATTTTCAAAATATTCAAAATCTTTCCTCTGTTTAAATTAACATTATATTGAAAATGTACTTTTAAAATCTGGAGCGTTCAAAAATAATACATGTTATAATATTAACTTTATTATTATATTTCGAATGCATTTAATTACTTATTCCAGGAGTAACTCTCGACTCGGCAAAGAATGAGATAAATGCCACATTTTGATGGCCGATTAGAAAGAATTACAATAGCAAATTACACATATTCTAAAGTTTTCTAATGGAAACGATCTTCTATTTTCATGCTACATTCACTTGTAACGGGGAAAAGACAACTCAACATCGCAGGATGTTATTGGGCCATATTTGAAATCGGTCAAATAATTACAGTAGAGTACAATTGAGGCTCACTATTGTGACGCTTTATGTCTCTTTCTATATACAGATTACTCTCCTAATTCACATAAATATACAAATCTAAGAAAGTAAGATGTAAGAAATTACGGACCACAATTAGGAGATGTGAAAAATCCGTCCTTGAGACGACTGAATGCAGGTATACGAAAATGGAACAAAAACACATAAAAATATGACAAAAGCACAAGAATGGGCAGGAAAATATGACCATTATATGAAATATTACAGGAAAATTACAAAAAATCGTTAAAAGAGCCAAAATACGACTTTATTTGACCTGTAAAAATCGTATAATTTTAGTCACACTAGATTAAATCATGCTTAACTTATATTTTCCTTGGAAATAATACAAAGAAATAAAATATGACGTGTCATAAACGTAACAATGAAAGTTTGTACATCTCAACCATTTAGCTAAATAACAGATGTATACCTCACTTATATATTTTTGTAAATGAACCTGTAAGTTTAACATTACTGGAATTCATACTGCTACACAGTCAGTTAACTTATGAATAAATCCCTCCACATTACAACACATTTAACAGCTGCAATCTTTGCAGGCAAGACCCAGTGGTCACAGTGCACTATGTCTTACTGCTATTGGGTAGAACAAGTATGTTACTTTCGTTGTCCTGTCTCAGTCTCCTCCTTGGCTTTGACAACATTAAAGTGACCGGGGTATGAGCGATGCTAGTAATACCACTCCTTATGCAACCAGTCCCTGTTACGAATGGCGTGAAAACATCGCTCACATGGCCAGTCGGCGCGGGATTTGCAGTGGGATTGGCAGACTGAGATGTAATAGCAACTTCTGGTTCAGTGAGGATAGCAACGGAAAAATACCTCACTCCTCATTTCCCTAGTATGCCTCTTCAGTGATGCCTTAGCCACGTAAGACGACTGACGGCGGAGCTGTTGGCGTCCAAACCAGCCTCGGAGCTGAATACTCAACTAACAAAAACCAGCTGCAAACAGGAAAAAAATGAAGGGCACTGAAATAAGCTTTTCAACAATTACCACACTAACGTGATTGTTTTTGGAAAGCTGTAAGTGTGCTGACATAAACCACTACACAAGTAAAAGGCAGAATGAAGGAATAATTTCATAAACTTATAAGGGTCAGACTTACGTCTTTTCACGATTAAGAGATGCAATTTCCACAGAAATCATTTAATGAGGTGGATGAATCATTGGATCATTTTCACTCACAGCCGCCTAAAATTAGACGCGCCCAAACGACTCCTTGAATGTAAGGTACTCGCTGTAAAATATATATCTACGTAAATGCCTGTAGATGTAGTTTAATCTTGACAAATATTATTTCAGGAGATTCATTTTATTTATTTATTCATTTATTTATTTATTTATTTATTTATTTATTTATTTATTTATTTATTTATTTATTTATTTATTTATTTATTTATTTATTTATTTTCTTAATCTTTTACCCTCCTGGGTTGGTTTTCCCCTCGGACTCAGCGAGGGATCCCACCTCTACCGCCTCAAGGGCAGTGTCCTTGAGCGTGAGACATTGGGTCGGGCATACGACCGGGGAGGATGACCAGTACCTCGCCCAGGCGGCCTCACCTGCTAAGATGAACAGGGACCTTGGTGGGGGATGGGAATAGTGGAAGGGATAGACAAGGAAGAGGGAAGGAAGCGGCCGTGGCCTTAAGTTAGATACCATCCCGGCATTTGCCTGGAGGAGAAGTGGGAAACCGCAGGAAACCACTTCCAGGATAGCTGAGGTGGGAATCGAACTCACCCCTACTCAGTTGACCTCCCTAGGCTGAGTGGACCCCGTTCCAGCCCTCGTACCACTTCTCAAATTTCATGGCAGAGCCGGGAATCGAACCCGGGCCTCCGGGGGTTGCAGCTAATCACACTAACCACTACACCACAGAGGCGGACTATTTATTTATTTATTTATTTATTTATTTATTTATTTATTTTATTTATTTATTTATTTATTTATTTAAGGTGTTGTAAATATCTGAAGGCCTATATAAATATCTTTAGGTTTAGTTTAAACTTGATTGTTATTTCAGAAAATTAGTGTCATTTATTTAAGGTGTATTTGTTGTATATGTTGTTTTATTGAATCATCTGTATTTGGGCAAATGACCTGTTGATGATAGATAAATAAATCTATCTATCTATCTATTTATAATAAATAATAAACTGACTTAAGCGCTTTTATAAATAATCGATTCATTTTCTCCTCGATGAAGCATCACTTTCTTATTTTACTATTTGCTTTCCGTGGCAACGACACAGGCTGGTTTTGTGAAGATGGGATAGCAAAAGGCAAGGATTGGGAAGGAAGCGGCCGTGACCTTAATTATGGTGCATCACTTTCAGAATTCCGTTTTCTTGAATCTATGGAGAACACAAACATGATCAGAGGAAACCAGCAGACTGGCCAAAAGCTAAAACTACAAAGAAACCAACTCCTCCAACGAAAGAATTTCCGTATTTCCCCTGTCTCATTCAACTAGCGATCGATTACTCGTACCTCGTCATGGGAGCGGTCTGTTACTCCAGTGAAGTAGACATAGTTAAGCTGTGCCAAATTAAAACTGCTGAATGTTAATTTTTGTGGAGTTTGTTATCATGAGAGGAGAATTTAGGGAAATTTAGTTAAAAACAGGAAAACCATGCCACAAATCATATAAGTGTCGGGGAAAACCTGCGAAAAGAGAGAAATCTGGCAGAATCTCTTATCATGAAAGGAAAAACTAGGGAAATTTACTTGGAAACTGGGAAACTATGCCACAAATCACGAAAGTATCGGGAAAAATATGCGAAAAGAGAGAAATCTACCAACCCTAACCAAAACGGATGTACCGTGCGGTTACAGTCGCGCAGCTGTGAGTTTGCATTCGGGAGATAATGATTTCTAATCCCACTGTCGGAAGCCTTGAAGAAGGCTTTCCGTGGTTTCCCATTTCCATACCAGGCAAATATTGGGGCTTAAAATGTGCTGTGACATACTGAGTGATAGCGAAGTGTTAACTGGAATTTACAGATTAATTTACCGATTTCATCAGCTTTGTTGAATAATCCCTAATGTCGAATTTTCCTCCTTTATTAAGCGTTATTTTCGAAGAAGGGTGCGTTAACGTGCAGTGGTTAAGCCACTCAGCACCAATCTGTATGTCTCGAGTTCAAATACCGATGACCCCCATATGATGACAGGAAATGATCTGCCCTTACACCATTGGGCTCAGCACGGATCTGTGGCAGTCTAGTCCAAGACTAGTAAACACTGCTTAAATCACGAAATAATACACGTTTCTTTTTGCACTCCTACATTCTACGTAAGAAAAGAAACCACATTTCCCTTTGCGAAAATTAAATGATCATTAATATGTACTTCGGTCATGGCCTTCCGTCAATGGTAGCTAATTTCTGATGACCACCAGCCATAAGACATAGCCTGCCCGATTGCTAGGTAACAGTGCCTGGCCATCCATCCATACTGTACGTCACAGCTTGCATGTTTGCTAGGTAACACAGCCTCGCCATCCATTCACACTGTACATCACAGCATACACGGTTGTTAGGTAACACTGCCTGGCCATCCATTCACACTGTACATCACAGCCTGCACGGTTCCAAGAGTTATACCTCTTATCACATAACTTTAAAATTACCACCACCTCACACCCAGCCGTAAGATAAAGTTACATAAAAAAGTTGACATATAAATTATATTATCTTGAGTTTAATGATTTTTGACCAAGCCGTGTTGAAGGTAGAAATTCACACGCAGAAGAGGTTTACTCTGAAAAGGAGAGAAGTTATGAACTATATTTTGAACATCAGGAGAAAAAATACAACATCCGGTTGCGGAAATGAGAAGTGATTCGATAACTGTTCGGAGCTCGAGGAGTCGTATCTAAATTCTGCGTGAACTTCTTTCAGAATTTTGACTAAAAAAAACTATTGCCATTAATCTCAGAGAATCTGTCTAAACTGTCAAATACTATAAAATAGTCTTCTTCTTCCTTTAGTCAATCTGTCCTTAGACAGGTATCAACTGGATGTCCTTCATTTCTCTCTGTCCAGAGCATCTTCCTTCATTTGCTTCTAACTTCTTCCCCTCTTCACATCTGTCAGCATTCCAAACTTTCTTCGTCCTCTCCTTCTTTTTCCTTCAACGTTTCCCCCCGTGATTCTCTGTAGTAGATAATTTCTGCGTAATATGTGACCAATCCAAGATGTTTTCCTCTTCTGTATCATCATCATCATGAAGTTCCTCTCCTACCCTTCTCAGCACCTCCTCATTTCTCACTCTATCAGTGCATTTCACTTCCTTCATTATTCTCCATAACCACATTTCAACAATTTCTAAATATTGTTCTTCTTTCTGTTTGACTGTCCAAGTTTATAAATAGCACGATAAATTGAAAACGAAATAATCAGTTATATTCGAACCTTATGAGCAGCTCTCCGTTTTGGATTTTCTCTCTTTAGTGAATATATTGGGTTTCAGTATTACTTTGCTTTCTGCTGTGGGACGATTGAACAAAACATCTGAAATAATTTACATATATTGAACGCTGGCCCAGATAATTTAAAGTAACGTTTAATTTCAAACGAATCAGAGAGTTCTGCATGTGAATATCAAAGTATTTATACATTATTTAAGGAATAGTGTAGAAACTATTCTACCATTGTATGTCAAAGTAATTGAGAGTGTAGAGAGTTTCGTAGACTTGCTTGTTCGAAATAAAAAGTCAATGTTTTCGCTATTTTTATTTCTCATATTAACGCCTATTACGCTTCTTCTTTTCATTTGTTTTAATCCTTCATCATTCACTTTTCCCGTTTCAACTCTCTCTTTTGCACGTTTTTGCTGAATCCTGTTCAAATATTTATTTTCCATTATTAAATTTGTTATTCTCTAGAACTGACCACGATGTATTCAAAACGAGAGCTAACCTCCAACTGAGCACACGAGTCAACATACCGCCATCATATAACAGAGTATGGGTGTGACGTCACATATTTAGCACAAAGTTCGCCTTATTTTGAAGCACGGTTTCATGAAAACTACGTTCAAGAATTTCATTTTTTGCAACAGATGGCCCCCTCCTTCATCAATCAATCAATCAATCAATCAATCAATCAATCAATCAATCAATCAATCAATCAATCAATCAATCAATCAATCAATCAATCAATCAATCAATCAATCAATCAATCAATCAATCAATCAATCAATCGATCAATCAATCAATCAATCAATCAATCAATCAATCAATCAATCAATCAATCAATCAATCAATCAATCAATCAATCAATCAATCAATCAATCAGTTACCACTGATCTGAATTGGTGCAATGTCCAGTTGTTGCCGAACTGAGTTGTTGGTGACATGGTCAATAACGGAGATGTCTGTCGCCCAGAGAAGCAGAGATATGACAGTTCAAACTAACGAGTATCGATTCGCTGCTGGGTCGAAGATTTGAACTGCGTATTCTTAATTCCTCTGGCTTGGGGACTGAGTGTTTGTGTTTGCATTCGTCTTAATAAACTTATCTTCATCTGAATACAACACATCATTTATAAACCACCACAGAAACACACAGGAGTAAATACATCCATCTAGGTAGATTTGGCGTCAGGAAGGCCATCCGGCCGTAAAAATGGGGAAAATCCACGTCCAAGGCTGATCTCAAGAAATTGGGAAAAGGCTAGAAAGCTGTAAAACAGCGAAATTTCGTAATTATAAACAAATAAGGCCTTAATAATAATAATAATAATAATGCTATTATTTTTATATCCCACTAACTACTTTAGACGGTTTTCAGAGAAGCCGAGGTGCCGGAATTTTGTCCCTCGGGAGTTCTTTTACGTGTCAGTAAACATACCGACACAAGGCTGACGTATTTCAGCACCTTCAAATACCACTGGACTGAGTTGCGATCGAACCTGCCTAGTTTGGGTTAGGAGGCCAGCGCCTCAACCGTATGAGCCACTCAGCCCGGTAAATTTCTTAATATCCTATAAATACTCCGTGAATATTTGAATGGCACTACAGTACATTACTGTCACTCTGATGAAGTACCACCCCTTTTTTTAAGACAGCTATCCCTTGTCGATTTTCTCTGTAATAATAGTGTCATTCTTATATTTTCCAGAAGATGAATTTAAAAATCTAGGCAAACACCCATTATGGCCACCATACCAGTGGCGGACTGGTCAACGTCCTGACCTGCGGGCGTTGGAGTCTTTTGTTCGATGCCCATCCTAGCTAATCCTGAGATTTTAAATCAGAAACGATTCATTCTCTTGCCTCGAGGAGTGGATTTATGTGCTGTCCTCAACATTCTTGCAACTCGCACACCACACACAACAAACTGTCACCCAAATGTTAACACTCAGTTTCCTATGATCGGCGGATTCCTACCACCGTAATCGGAGATTCTACCCTACAAAGCCCGGAAATAGTCACACGAAATTATTATTTTATTAACCTGCGAATAGTGTCCACCATATCCATTACTCTGCAGCGCACATAAGTCTTTCAGAGGGTTCAGTAGCAAGATGTGGCCAGATTAACCAATGCCTATATCCTCCTACGCTATCTCCCAGCTTGCTTGTCCATTCAGCAGCTGTCACGAGACGTGCTAAGCTAATACATCACCCTTTACAATTGTACGTGCCGTGGTTACGTCAATTAACACGGAGAACAGTAAGAATATATTAAGGTAGACTGCGGGAAAGTAATCCATTTAAGAATACAGGCCCGTACTTTCGTTCCCACTGGAGGGAACTCTTTACCCAGAATCTTAAACTTGCAAAAATAGAAGTAGAAACGCCAGGCTTCGTTTCTGTTGTTGCTTTTGCAGAAGTTCACTAAATTACCCACAAAGTTCATAACATTTTTCGAAAAATAAATTATGCTAATCTTAGGTTGTACTGCTTTAACAGGAGAGATATGTTCATTATAAATAGTAGGGATCTACTAACTCAGCAGTAGAAGAACATTTACTTTTGTAATCTAAGATTATTAGTCCCGCCTCATTTTCTATCGTACTTGCGGTTACCACCACTAACATTGCCTGAAATATTATTCCCTATGGCGTCACTCGCAGAAATCAACAACACCGCATAAAGAAATAATTATAATTGTACCGGGCGGTACACCTCCACACCGTTTATTTAAAAGTTGCGCCAGTTGAAACTCCTCTTCTGGAGGAAGTCTGAACTTTATCTACGGTCTTAATTTCCAAATTTCTCAGAAGATGTCACTACCTGGAAAATTTTGAGTTTGTGAACTGTGTCATTTTCGACGTACTTTTGTCTTGCTTGTATTAAGAAGTGTGAACTTTCTCTTCTAGAGGACACTACTGAAGATCAACAATAGTGCACCCTAGTGCGGAGTCAAAGAACCATTTTGTTGGAGAAAATTTAATTTCAGGAGTTTGTTCTTTGTTAAATTTCTTTCTGTCATTGTTTAAGTTGGCAATATTTACCCCTTTCTTCCCCTTGTTTTGAATGTATCCAATCACGAATTTTTTCAATTAATTTCTGACCAATCTGGTGTATCTTTCCCCAACTTGAATCTGTTGCGGGGTCCTACCCAATAAAATCTTTGTGGGAGGGTGTTTTCTTTCCCCTAACGCCTAGAACTTTCTGCGAGAGTATTTAAACTGCTGATTTTAGGGTCTCCGGGCCACTTCTGTTCCATCTTTCAGTGTATTAAGTACATAGCAGGAGGCGGGAAGCGCCTCTTTCCTCGGCAGCGGTCAACAATAAGGTAATGGCCGATTAATAAATTTTTTCTTTGCCAGCTCAGCAGTTTAACTTTCGGGGCAGGTTCTAAGCGTTCCCCTATGTAACCTTTTCCTAAAATGTAACTTCTCTTTTCTTCTATTCTCTTGTAAAGCGACATACTGGGATAGAGAGTGTTAACCCTCTCGAACTCCCACTCACATTGTTTGAGGTGAACTTATTTTTCGCAACCTATTCTTCAGTAATGTAAGTTAGTAGTTTCTTAAGTCACCTCTGTAGTATGGGATTAGCCCTTGCATCAGTGGCCTTAGAGCCAAAATAGGTCTTAAAGACAAAGTGTATTAGGAGTGCAAGTTCGCCTCCTCTCAAATTGTGATTTTAGAGGTCATGTATTAACTTTCTTGTCATTTAACAGACCTCAGTAGATTGGGTATTTTGCCCCTGTGTATATGTCCTTTGAGGACGGCTTAAAGGTGGAGTTCGGAGTGGCCTATGATAGGCTTGTATTTTAAGGGGAAGTTGCCCTTTTTGAAAATTGTGTTTCTGCCTCAAGGAGGCTTTTGGATGTAATTGGAAGCCGGTGTTTCTGGCATGTTTGGGGGTTTTCGGCCCCTTTGTTGTATGGTGTTCATTGTAAGGTTGGGCTCATGGCTCAAGAATTATGTTTCTGACTTTTTGAAGCCCCAAATGGGGTACCTATGTAAATGTAATTGTCAATCGTGTTTCGGCTACTAAGTACCTGTTCTATTTGTTGTTACCTAATTTTGAAAAGAAAATATAACCTTGTTAAATTTTAAAATTAATTTCACTTTAGTAGCTTGAGACCCCTTCACCACCCAGCACCTTCTTTCATGCATAACTACCACGGAAAAGTCCGTAACAAGTGAAGCAGAGCGTGGTTGAATGGGTCTCAATTTAGCCCCTTTTGACGGCTAAACTCTGTTTTGATCCGAACTCTAACCATTTTCTCAGTTGCTGGAAATTTTTTATTGAGGTTTTTCAAAATTTTTCTGTTATCATGCCCGGCCCTCGCGATGTTCTCCTCCTTAACTACTTGCGCAAAGAGGAGTTGATCTACGAATTAACTATTAGAAACGTGCAATCTGGAGGCACGGTTGCTATCGACACTAACAAGCTTAGAGACTCCCTTGATTTGCCCATTTCCATCCCCAATTTGGGAGAGAAAAAATTGATGACTCTCTTTCCACGATCGTCGAGAACATTACTGGGCTAGCATCGGTCGTTAGTTTTTTTGATGAAAATGATCCGTCTCCTAATCAAATTAAGCGTGTGCAAGGCAGGCTATATCATTTTTCAAATAGAGTTAATGATCTGTTGTCTCTAAAGGTGAATGACGTTCAGAGGAAGGAAGCTAATACGCTCCTTGAAACTATTTCTGAATTGTCTAGTAAAGTCACTCGATTGTTAACTGGGGAAATTCCTCCCAAATCTGATCAACCCACCATAGTGAATGTAGGTAGCGAGGAAGAGTCTCCTAAGGGAGAAGTAAATAGGAAAACCCCCACTGCTCAAACTATCTCTGCCCCATTGGACAACGAGTCTGAACGCCGTGCATCGTTGAGTAACATCCGTTCTGAATTAACTTCTTTGCCCCTGAAACCTCTACCTACTACGTCACCCGGGTTTAGCAGCTTGCCTCATCCATTGGCAATGTTGCTAAGAGGTATCTCTAAGTTTTCTGTCAACACCACCAGTGAAGTTATTTCATTTTTAAGATTTTTAGTTGAATTTCAGGATCACGCCCTTGTGTTTTCTCTTTCCCCTTGTCAAATTTTACAAATAATCTATCCTTATGCTATTGGTGTTCTCTCAGATAAAATAGTAAGAGCTATTGCTGAACAGTCATCTATTGAAGATTTTCACGCACACTTGCTTGCAAATTTCATTCCTGCCCGCGCGAGGTCATCTCTGATTCAGAAATACTATTATCGGGTACAGCGCTTGGATGAAAACTTGGCTGATTTCATACAGGACATTAAGTTTTATACTAGGGTGTTTGCCCTTCATTTTCCTGAAGATCAGATTGTGCAGGCTATTGTAGAGGGAATTTCACCTCCCTATAGGTCATATTTGTGTTTCGCGGCGTGCCCGCAAACCTTCTCGGAACTTGAAGCGTTGGCCGTCTCGGCGGAAGGAGTTAGATACGCCGATTCTTTGCGTGTCGCGAAAGAACCCCCGCCTTCCTTTAGTAACACTCGGCCTCCACCTCGCCGACCAGTCAATCCCCGTAAATGTTATGCGTGCGGGGCGCCTGACCATCTGCGCAATAAGTGTCCTCTGATCAAGTCTAGTAGGGCAAATAATGGAGCTGGTTCATCACAAGGCTGTTTTAAATGTGGGGCTTTCTCACATATCGCCAAGAATTGTCCCAATTCGAATAGCACCCCCTCCTGCTCAACTTCTGGGGTAACATCCAACAACAATCAAAAGTGACTAGTGGCTTCGGCTGAGTCAACTAATTCATCTTCCCGAGGCTCAGCCCCTGGTAAGCAGATCGAAAATCCTGGGAACGTTCAATCTGCTAATCTGTCCTTTGAATGCCCCAAAGAGTGTCTTAAGATTGCGGCGGATACCCCCGCACCTGTTCCTTTCCTTAAGATTGAGGTAAATAACGAACCTATAACAGCTCTATTAGATTCAGGCAGTGTTTGTTCCATTATTTCGGCTGAATGGTACTCGAAATTGAAGTCTGTTTGTAACCTACCTGTTTATGACTCTTCTCCTGTGAAATGTGTTTCTGCTAATACATCTCCATTAGAAATTCTAGGTTCCTTACTGGTCAAAATTCGTATTTTTAAATTTACATGGAAAATTAAATTGTTTGTGGCCAAGCAATTGTCTTGCCCCATTATATTGGGAGCTGACTTTATTTCTCATACAGGTCTTGTGCTCGATCTCCAGTCTAGGTCGTGCACATTCAAATTTGCTTCTAGTTGTAAAATTCCACTATTAAAGTGTAATTCTGTGTCATGTTCTTCTATTTCGCCTACCCAGGATGAGATGTTGTTAGACCTTAGACATCTACCTGAGGAGCAGGCTGATAGTATTCGCAAACTGTGTCAGTCGTTTCCCGAGGTATTCTCTGATACTCTTGGCGTTACTGACCTGATCGAATACAAAATTGAGGTCACGGATTCGATTCCTGTCCGTTTTCCACCGTATAGGCTATCTCCACCTAAAATGAAGGCTCTGAAAGAAATCATCGATCAGATGTTGAAGGATGGTATTATTAGGCCCTCCAAGTCAGCGTATTCTTCGCCTATTTTTCTAGTCCCGAAACCCCAAGGGGGCTTCAGGCCTGTAATTGACTACAGGGCTCTCAATCGGAAGGTGGTGTTACAATCTGTGCCCCTTCCCGACCTTCATTCTTGCTTTTCATGGTTTCGTAAGGCCAAGTTCTTTACTATCTTGGACTTGAATCAGGCCTATAATCAAATTCCCCTTGCTGAAGAGTCTAAACACCTTACAGCGTTTGCCACGGACTGGAATTTATACGAATACAACCGCGTGCCGTTCGGGCTCCCCACGGGGGCAGCTGTGCTCACTAGGCTACTAGATAGGGTCTTCTCCGACATCAAATTCGAGTACTTATATCACTACTTGGATGATGTCGTCGTGTTTTCGGAGACCTTCGAAGAACATCTAGATCATCTGCGAGAAGTTCTGAATCGCCTTCGTAAGGCTGGGTTAACTGTCAAGTTGTCCAAGGTCGCTTTTGCTAAGCCCTCTATGTCATTCCTAGGGCATATTGTGTCACCTGACGGTGTAGCAGTCGATCATTCTAGAACACAGGCCATCCGTGATTTTAAACCTCCCAAGGACATTAAAGGTATCGCCAGGTTCATTGGTATGGTGAATTTCTTCAGAAAGTTCATTCCTAACTTTGCTAATAGAGCGGCGCCATTGAACCTTCTTCGTAGGAAAGGCATCAAATTCGAGTGGGGACCTTCTCAACAAGCCGCTTTTGAAGATCTGAAATTAGCTCTCTGTAATTCCCCTGTCCTTGCTATGCCTGATTTCTCAAAGAAATTCATCGTCCAAACGGACGCGTCGTCGTCGGCGGTAGCGGCAGTCCTTCTTCAAGAAACTGAACTAGGGAGGCGACCCATCGCCTATGCATCTAGGACTCTATCGGCTCAAGAAGCCAAGTATTCCATCTATGAGCTCGAAGGGTTGGCAGTCTTATTTGCCTTAGAAAAGTTCCGTCTCTATCTGGAACATGTCAAATTCGACCTGGAGACAGATAATCAAGCATTAAGCTGGGTCTTAGGTAGGCCGCGTCGTACTGGTCGTATAGCCCGTTGGGCCATCCGTATTTCTGCCTTCCAATTCAATGTCAGGCATATCCGAGGTACCGAAAATGTTGTCGCTGATGGACTCAGCCGTATGTTTTCAGACGACGTTGAGAAGCATGAACAGGTCGACAGTCCATCACCTCCCGAGTCCATGCTATCTGAGGTTAATGCCATCCTAACAGATGTTCCCATGCTGTTTAGGGATATCGAGAAATACCAACGTGAAGATCCGACGCTGGCTCCGATAATGGAAACCCTTTCTTCTGGGGAACATGTTGTCCCTTATGTTCTGAGGAATGGAGTTCTATGTTGCCCTTCGAGGCATGATAAGATGAAGAAAGTTGTTGTTCCAGCGGTTCTTGTACCTATGATCTTCAAGTATTATCATGAGACCCCATTAGGAGGGCATCTTGGTATCTTTAAAACTCGTGAAAAGATTCGTGATATGTTCATCTGGAAAGGTATGGACGGTGAAATTCGTGAATTAGTAAAGGCATGTAAACCCTGTTTGCTTAGTAAACCGACCATGTCCACTAAGGTAGGTCTTTTGTCTTCTCATCAAGCGTCGCGCCCCATGGAGCGCCTGTATATTGATTATGTGGGACCCTTCCCCCAGTCAAAGGGGAATGCCAACAAGTTCATCTTTGTATGTGTAGATGGTTTTACTAGATTTTCCTGGTTATTTCCGACTAAGCTGGCTACCGCTCAGTCCACCATTTCTTGTCTTAATACTATCTTTGCTTCTTTTGGTCCTTGTCAATACATAGTTTCCGATAATGCTAAGGCTTTTACATCTAATTTATTTCGTAAATTCTGTTTTGACTTATCCATCTCTCATGTAACTACTTCTGCTTATTACCCTCAACCATCTCTGGCTGAACGGGTTAACCGTAATCTCAGGTCCGCACTCATTGCCTATCATCATGAAGATCCTTCCAGGTGGGACACGTCCCTGCATTGGATAGCTTTTGCTTTGAATTCAGCGGTTCATGAATCTCACAAGTTCACTCCAGCTTCTTTAATGTTCAAGTTTGTTCCCAACTCGCCGCTCTCTAACCTCTGGTCTCTGAATGACATTCTACCCGAGATAATAGATCCGGATAACATTAAAGATCTTTGGAAGAAGGCTAAAGCCAATCTTAAAGTGTCTCATGAAAAGGTTAGGGAAAGGTATGATCGTGGACGGAGACCCACCCCTTTGAAGGTAGGTGACCAGGTTATGGTCAAAAATTTTGTTCCCGCGGGCAAGCTTGCCCCCAGATTTCATGGGCCTTGTATCATTCTCGATTTTCTTACGCCGGTTACCTTATTGTTAAGTAATCCAGCCACCGAGAGGATATTTAGGGTTCACCTGTCCCAGGTGAAACCGGTGTAATTTTGTGTTAACTTGCTTCATATTATTTTGAAAGGATATGAAGGTTATATTTTTTTTTGAGTTTCACTTTTATGGCATTCTGCCCCTTCTATAATATTTTGGTTTTAGATGTAAGCCTTTTGTAAAACCCGCCCCGATCCGTTAAACTGCCATCCTGTTCTTGCCACGGCCATTACCACGCTCCCGTCTCCTGCTCCACCTTACACTGTGGCTTCATAAGATTAAATGCAATGGATATCTACACGCCGCTGGCCCCTCAACCTCTCCATAATGCCTGTGCCTTCAAAAAGACGATGGTCCAACACAATTCTGCCGCATAGCCTTAATGTTTCAGTGCCCCCGCAGCCGCGCAGCGCCGTGCAGCAACTGGGGAGGGGGATGGGCCCCCTCCTCTCCAGCGAGGACGACATGTGCACGGCGAGCCGGAGTTCTCCTCCCGGCCAAGGCTGATGTGCGGCGCACGACCTGCTTCTGGCCCGCAGCCTGTATATGTTCACCGCGGGCGCGGCGTGTTTCAACACTCTGCTCCCCTCATAGTGCGGGCGAGCGGTATCTCAGGGTACTTAAGGGGTCCGAGCGGCCTCCTTTTGGACGCAAGCTGCAACGGCCGGTCCGGCCATCCAACTTCATCAACATCAACTACATGGACAGTTACTATAAGAGATAACTACATTTGGGAATTCAACAGCAATATCTGATGGACATTGCAAATTTTTCCTTCACTTTTAAGTAGTAAAAGCTTATCTTCAGACATTCAACTTCTATAAACCTAAAGACTTCACTTCACCTCCAACAACAAAATTTTGGAACCGACTTAAGAAATTTCTCAAATACTTCTGGAAGTTATCTTAATATCAACATCAAACTTGGAACTTATTTTCAAATAAAAGTTTATGTTCTTCTGTGTTACCCCGTGGAGGAACTTTTTTGGGGGGGGGGGGAGGTCTGTACCGGGCGGTACACCTCCACACCGTTTATTTAAAAGTTGCGCCAGTTGAAACTCCTCTTCTGGAGGAAGTCTGAACTTTATCTACGGTCTTAATTTCCAAATTTCTCAGAAGATGTCACTACCTGGAAAATTTTGAGTTTGTGAACTGTGTCATTTTCGACGTACTTTTGTCTTGCTTGTATTAAGAAGTGTGAACTTTCTCTTCTAGAGGACACTACTGAAGATCAACAATAGTGCACCCTAGTGCGGAGTCAAAGAACCATTTTGTTGGAGAAAATTTAATTTCAGGAGTTTGTTCTTTGTTAAATTTCTTTCTGTCATTGTTTAAGTTGGCAATATTTACCCCTTTCTTCCCCTTGTTTTGAATGTATCCAATCACGAATTTTTTCAATTAATTTCTGACCAATCTGGTGTATCTTTCCCCAACTTGAATCTGTTGCGGGGTCCTACCCAATAAAATCTTTGTGGGAGGGTGTTTTCTTTCCCCTAACGCCTAGAACTTTCTGCGAGAGTATTTAAACTGCTGATTTTAGGGTCTCCGGGCCACTTCTGTTCCATCTTTCAGTGTATTAAGTACATAGCAGGAGGCGGGAAGCGCCTCTTTCCTCGGCAGCGGTCAACAATAAGGTAATGGCCGATTAATAAATTTTTTCTTTGCCAGCTCAGCAGTTTAACTTTCGGGGCAGGTTCTAAGCGTTCCCCTATGTAACCTTTTCCTAAAATGTAACTTCTCTTTTCTTCTATTCTCTTGTAAAGCGACATACTGGGATAGAGAGTGTTAACCCTCTCGAACTCCCACTCACATTGTTTGAGGTGAACTTATTTTTCGCAACCTATTCTTCAGTAATGTAAGTTAGTAGTTTCTTAAGTCACCTCTGTAGTATGGGATTAGCCCTTGCATCAGTGGCCTTAGAGCCAAAATAGGTCTTAAAGACAAAGTGTATTAGGAGTGCAAGTTCGCCTCCTCTCAAATTGTGATTTTAGAGGTCATGTATTAACTTTCTTGTCATTTAACAGACCTCAGTAGATTGGGTATTTTGCCCCTGTGTATATGTCCTTTGAGGACGGCTTAAAGGTGGAGTTCGGAGTGGCCTATGATAGGCTTGTATTTTAAGGGGAAGTTGCCCTTTTTGAAAATTGTGTTTCTGCCTCAAGGAGGCTTTTGGATGTAATTGGAAGCCGGTGTTTCTGGCATGTTTGGGGGTTTTCGGCCCCTTTGTTGTATGGTGTTCATTGTAAGGTTGGGCTCATGGCTCAAGAATTATGTTTCTGACTTTTTGAAGCCCCAAATGGGGTACCTATGTAAATGTAATTGTCAATCGTGTTTCGGCTACTAAGTACCTGTTCTATTTGTTGTTACCTAATTTTGAAAAGAAAATATAACCTTGTTAAATTTTAAAATTAATTTCACTTTAGTAGCTTGAGACCCCTTCACCACCCAGCACCTTCCTTCATGCATAACTACCACCAAAACACGGTAACAATAATGATAAGTTTCTTAAACCCTCGTGCCTCGCTTTGCTCAGCGTATAAGCAGATACCGGTCTGTAAAACTTGTGCCACCGTGTTCTTCTCTCTCTTTCTCCACACCAGTGCGGTCGCGGGTGCGTACTATGTCACACGTGTGCATTTGGACCTTTTTTAAGGTCGGATTGCCCTTCTTGACGCCAACCTATGTCGAGGCTTGTAATCAGTCTTGCATGTTTCTTTGATGTTTGTCTGACTATGAAGAGGAGTGTTTTGGGATAAATACAAACACCCAGTACCCGAGCCAGAATAATCAGATGCGACTAACATCAACGATCCAGTCTGAAATCGAACCCGGAACCCTCTGAATCAAAGGGCCCAACGCTGACAATTCAGCCTAGGTATCAGACTTGTGTCACTGTAATGTCTGTATTTAAATGTATATATGATATTTATTGAGAACATCATAAATAAATCAGCCGTGGTGTATATTTTAGTACCATCCCGACACTTTCCAGTACTCAAAACACAGGGATTAAATCCGACGGACTTCAAAAGTTCATTCGATGTTCTTTCGGATAGTCCCTTTTATTTATGCCAGGGAAATAGGTGAATCGGTATAAAGTAGTTCATTGTGACGGATATTGTTTGATTTCGGTACCCCTGCTTATTTTGCAATAAGAATCCATGGTTGTCCTTTTGACTCCATACAACAAAAAGCAGAGACTTGCATGGTGTAGATCAGGATAAAACTGGACTGAGGAGTGACATTATGTGATGTTTAGTGATGAATTTCCCCTCAGTCTTGCCCTGTGAAATTGACAACAGCGCGTCCGTAGAAGAATTGTTGATAGTGCACAACCATCTATAATTCTTGACTGCATTGATACCAGGGCTGATTCTGTTGTTCATGGAACAATGGCTGCCCGGCAGCATGTGGGAGGAGTGGTAAACACTTTTGTCATACCCATTATGGCCACCATACCAAATGGCAGGTTCCAGCATAGCAATGCAAGAGTACACACCGCAGACCAGACTAGAGAAGATTTAAGGAATTTACGGATCATAAATTGCCCTGGCTATTGCCCGGATTTGTCTCCCAATAGAGCATGTTTGGGGTACCATAGAAAGGCGTTTGTTATCATACCAACCTCCAGTCACACATATTGGAGAAGTGACACAACATGTGCTGCAAGCATATAGAGAAGTTCAAGACTGCATTCTAAGACTTTTTGATTCAATGCGATCGCGAGTACTATAGCGTATCCATGCTTAAGGTGGTCACACCTGTTACTAAAATTGGTCGTTATTTTGAAATGATAATTTCCTAAACATGTAATACTTGTTATCGGATGATCATCTCCACAAAATTTGGTATATGTACGAGAAATGCCCCACGCGTAAAACTTTCCATTTCCGCAATAAGGAAGTAAATTAATAGATTGGTTATGTTAAACCTACCTTATATATTAAGTTAAAAGCCAATTATCTATGAGATCACTATGTGTTACAATTTATTATCAACTGGAAGCACAATATGTAAATGTAGGTGAATATATAATCAAACAGCATGGCAGATTCCGTAGCCTGTGTCCCGCCATCTAAAATAAGACACGTAGTAAATAAATAAATAAAAAATAATGAAGATTTTGAAAGTTAGAAAGAATACACTAGAAATAAACATACCTGCCGTAGAATTATTCATTAATTAATATTTCCTTAGTATAATTTATCGCTCGCTCCTTTTATTACGGCATCTGCTGTTTTCTGAGCTCTTTCTCAATAGCTCTGCGATTAGGAGACTAATTCCAATGCCAAGTGGTATCGATATTGTTAAAATATACAGTATAGGATGCAGAAAGGAAGATAATATATTTCATATTGTAAATGTGGGTTGAGTGTTATAGTTGATCAGATGCTCGCCCTCCCTGCTCAAGATTGCGAG
The DNA here is from genome assembly GCF_040414725.1 of Anabrus simplex. Classification (NCBI taxonomy): domain Eukaryota; kingdom Metazoa; phylum Arthropoda; class Insecta; order Orthoptera; family Tettigoniidae; genus Anabrus; species Anabrus simplex. The sequence goes on from NC_090269.1 coordinate 125,414,490, forward strand.
TGCGAGACTGAGCACTAATGCCGCCTCGGTTGACACTGAAGAATATTTCATTGGCTGAGACCAATGTTGGTAGATTTAATAGTATATTCAAGATTTTGTAAGTTTAACTTCCAGCACATCAGATTCTCTTGTAACAGATGCGAAAAGCAATTATTATTATTATTATTATTATTATTATTATTATTATTATTATTATTATTATTATTATTATTATTAAAAGTACACATTCATTTGGGATTGTCAGACTGATATGTAATAGCACCTTCTGGCTGAGTGAGGAAAGCTACGGGAAACTGCCTCATCTTCATTTCTCTAGTCCCCTCTTCAGTGACGCCTAGAACATTTATGACAGCTGATGGTGGTGCTGCTGGACTCACCAGCCTTCGATTTCAGGATTCGAAATTTTCCTCTTCACTTAAGATGAATGTTAAGAGGATGTGACAACCTCATCATTATTATTCCATTATTCATAACAATAATCATCGCACTTGTAGAAGCTGTCTCGGTGGATCACTGTTAGGCAAATTAGCGTGTCCCGTCTGAAATGATCGATATTTTAAGGGTAGTCAAAAACCTTAGCTTTTTTGCCATTGTTTTCGACACTCTCAGTGTCAACTGATTAATAGTTTTACTTATAGCTCATACCTTAGTACTCAATATTAAGTCAATTAATGTTGTTCTGCAATGAAATTTTAATGTTATAATAGGAGAGTTTGCTAGTATTTAGAAAGACTCCCTGTATTATTTTGTGTATTAATGTTCAAAATTCTGAATTTAATTAGTTCAATAATAGCTTAATTTAATTGTACAGTATTTTATTCATACATTTTGTATGCAGCCTATGATCTTATATGTTTTACTGTCTCTTTTGCATGAGCCTTGGATAGTAAAGGCCTTGAGTGAATATATGAGTAAATAAATCTCAGAAGAAGAGGTAGATTTCGAGAAATGAAAGTATAATGCTAAAGAAATAAAATGGCTTTTTGAAACGACTACTGTCCGCCTCTGTGGTGTAGTGGTTAGTGTGATTAGCTGCCACCCCCGGAGGCCCGGGTTCGATTCCCGGCTCTGCCACGAAATTTGAAAAGTGGTACGAGGGCTGGAACGGGGTCCACTCAGCCTAGGGGGTCAACTGAATAGAGGTGGGTTCGATTCCCACCTCAGCCATCCTGGAAGTGGTTTTCCGTGGTTTCCCACTTCTCCTCCAGGCAAATTCCGGGATGGTACCTAACTTAAGGCCACGGCCGCTTCCTTCCCTCTTCCTTGACTATCCCTTCCAATCCCCCCCCCCCAAGGCTCCTGTTCAGCATATCAGGTGAGGCCGCCTGGACGAGGTACTGGTCAACCTCCCCAGTTGTATCCCCTACCTGATGTCTGAAGATCCAGGACACTACCCTTGAGGCAGTAGAGGTGGGATCCCTCGCTGACTCCGGGGGAAAACCGACCCTGAAGGGTAAGCAGATTAAGAAGGAAGAAAACGACTACTACTACTACTGCTAAAATGTTTCCATTCTTCCTCTGATGAGGGACGGTAACGCCGTCTTTCAGGCCGGGAGATTTGTTACGGTGAAGGAGATGCTCGGAGAAGGTGAGGGGGTTGGCAACCGTGGCCTATAGCAGGAACTGCCACGGCATTCGCCTTAGTGCAGGAGAATGGAAAACCACGGAAAACCATTATCAGGACAGCCGACGGTTGGAGCCAGTTGGGAGGTCCAGCCCTGTCCCGTTTCCCGAATGCAGAGGCACAGAGCTACGATGGAGCCGAGGCCACCCCTCCCCTGCTCGCGCACACTTGACTACCGAAACCCACTCTGCATCTGGAACTGGAAACATCCCTCAGTAGCATAAAAACTAAAACTATTATACTGTAGTCGGTAGAAAACTAGAGTTGAGTAAGGGAGTTGGGAAAGAAGAACTGCAAGCGGCGAGCTCCGAAGAAGCAAGGGACAGAGATATCACTTGCACCTCACGTAATCTTACAGTAGATCCAATTAAGTAGTGGTGCATACACACAGTACTCATACCTTAGGCACACAAGTTAATACTCGTGGATACATTTCACATAACAAACACGGGACTATAATATCTTCTTCTTTTTCTTAATCTGCTTACCCTCCAGGGTTGGCTTTTCCCTCGGACTCAGCGAGGGATCACACCTCCACCGCCTCAAGGGCAGTGTCCTGGAGCTTCAGACTCTAGGTCGGGGGATACAACTGGGGAGGATGACCAGTACCTCGCCCAGGCGGCCTCACATGCTATGCTAAACAGGGGCCTTGGTGGGGGATGGGATTATTGGAAGGGAGAGACAAGGAAGATGGAAGGAAGCGGCCGTGGCCTTAAGTTAGGTACCATCCCGGCATTTGCCTGGAGGAGAAGTGGGAAACCACGGAAAACCACTTCCAGGATGGCTGAGGTGGGAATCGAACCCACCTCTACTCAATTGACCTGCCGAGGCTGAGTGGACCTCGTTCCAGCCCTCGTACCACTTTTCAAATTTCGTCGCAGAGACGGGAATCGAACCCGGGCCTCCGGGGGTGGCAGCTAATCACACTAACCACTACACCATAGAGGCGGACGACTATAATATAAAGGTAGTAAAAGGTGTCAGTTTGTCTTAGCCAGTGTTAATGGCCTGGATATGTTTCATATAGATTATGGATTATTTCCTCAATAAAATAGAACAAGGAAGTGTTGATCTGAAGCTTCAACGTAAATGATATCTTCCATCAGTTTGATGCTACAGGGAAAGAAAGGAGATCATAGATTAGAATTTAATTCAGCTATTTCACACTTCAAATAAGAAAAATGTGAGTTCATTTGAAAACATCGAAGAAAACGTTTACTTTTCGAGATGCATCTATTCCAAGCTTCGCATTAGTAAAACTGGCATCACAGTACAGGCTCTGGTATTACCTAACTGTGAACTTACGCACTAATATTATGTTGAATGTGTTGTTAATTATATTGTGATGTTGTCGAGAAATTACGGAGGATTTATATGATTATGAATTATGGCACAACAGGCTCTTCACATCCACTACGCCTCTATGTCTTCAGTGGCCTTGTTCTTTCATCAATTGCTAAAACTATTTCTGTTCAAAAATGTATCTTCTTATTTTAGTAGCACTTCAACAGTTATACACTAAAAGAATTATTATTAAGGTATAAGAAAGTATTATTATGACGATAATAATTTAAAATTAATTAAATGTACTGCATTACTTCAGCTATGTTTAACTATCTTAACAGAAATACAAGGGGTATTTGATTTGACTTTCTAATATCGCAATACTGAAATCTAGCAGAAATACAAGTAGGAACTCATCGTTCTCAAATACACTGATTGACAGAGCAAATGCAACACCAAGAAGGAGTGGTCAGAACTTTATGCCAATTGCAGGGTAGACTGACGTCACTGAGGTATGCTCATGATGTGAAATGCGCCGCTGTGCTGCGCACGTAGCGAACGATAAATGGGACACGGCGTTGGCGAATGGCCCACTTCGTACCGTGATTTCTCAGCCGACAGTCATTGTAGAACGTGTTGTCGTGTGCCACAGGACACGTTTATAGCTAAGAATGCCAGGCCGCCGTCAACGGAGGCATTTCCAGCAGACAGACGACTTTACGAGGGGTAGGGTGATCGGGCTGAGAAGGGCAGGTTGGTCGCTTCGTCAAATCGCAGCCGATACCCATAGGGATGTGTCCACGGTGCAGCGCCTGTGGCGAAGATGGTTTGCGCAGGGACATGTGGCACGTGCGAGGGGTCCAGGCGCAGCCCGAGTGACGTCAGCACGCGAGGATCGGCGCATCCGCCGCCAAGCGGTGGCAGCCCCGCACGCCACGTCAACCGCCATTCTTCAGCATGTGCAAGACACCCTGGCTATCGACCAGAACAATTTCCCGTCGATTGGTTGAAGGAGGCCTGCACTCCCGGCGTCCGCTCAGAAGACTACCATTGACTCCACAGCATAGACGTGCACGCCTGGCATGGTGCCGGGCTAGAGCGACTTGGATGAGGGAATGGCGGAACGTCGTGTTCTCCGATGAGTCACGCTTCTGTTCTGTCAGTGATAGTCACCGCAGACGAGTGTGGCGTCGGCGTGGAGAAAGGTCAAATCCGGCAGTAACTGTGGAGCGCCCTACCGCTAGACAACGCGGCATCATTGTTTGGGGCGCTATTGCGTATGATTCCACGTCACCTCTAGTGCGTATTCAAGGCACGTTAAATGCCCACCGCTACGTGCAGCATGTGCTGCGGCCGGTGGCACTCCCGTACCTTCAGGGGCTGCCCAATGCTCTGTTTCAGCAGGATAATGCCTGTCCACACACTGCTCGCATCTCCCAACAGGCTCTACGAGGTGTACAGATGCTTCCGTGGCCAGCGTACTCTCCGGATTTCTCACCAATCGAACACCTGTGGGATCTCATTGGACGCCGTTTGCAAACTCTGCCCCAGCCTCGTACGGACGACCAACTGTGGCAAATGGTTGACAGAAAATGGAGAACCATCCCTCAGGACACCATCCGCACTCTTATTGACTCTGTACCTCGACGTGTTTCTGCGTGCATCGCCGCTCGCGGTGGTCCTACATCCTACTGAGTCGATGCCGTGCGCATTTTTTAACCTGCATATCGGTTTGAAATAAACATCAATTATTCGTCCGTGTCGTCTCTGTTTTTTCCCCAACTTTCATCCCTTTCGAACCACTCCTTCTTGGTGTTGCATTTGCTCTGTCAGTCAGTGTACTTCCCAGTAGTGCTCAGCACGTGAATTTTTTTTTTTTTTTTTTTTTTTTTGCAAATTTATCGTTAAGAGGGAACTAATAATTCCCATGTTTATGCCAAAGACAATGTCTGTCCGTTAAGACGTATTTGCGTATGTTACCTATGATACATCGAATAAGTCCCAGTCCTAAACCTATTGAATGAATAGTTTTCCTGGCTCAGTCCGGTGGTATTTGAAGGTGCTCAGATAGGTCAGAGTCGTATCGTAGATTTACTAGCACGAAATACTTCTGTTCAAAAATGTATCTTTCAGTATCCAAAGTAGTAAGTGGGACGTTAAAACAATAACAGTAATAGTGAATAATTTTCCCGAAACCTACAATATATAATTCTACTCTTGATGGAGTAAAGCATAACAATTCTGCGCACGAAAATACGGAGATATGTCTGGGGTAAAGAAATGCTAATCGTAGAAATATATCAGAGGGGAGTGTGGACGAGATAAAGGCGAGAGGGAGGGAGTGACATGGAGCTAATACAGGTTGAAATGCATCGTCAAAGCAGCGCTGATTTTTGCACAAGAAAGGACTTAAAAGGTTAGGCTAACAATGGAGATTATGCGTCTGAGGGGGAGAAAAGAATCAATGCGGTGAGTACTGAGAACTCAGAAATACTAAGGGGAGGACCAAAAATATACCGCAGAGAAATTTCAATAGTTCATGTACTACTGTTGTGTTACCTCTAATAAGGAATCTTTTAACTATTACATTGAATTTGGCAGCCCCCCGTTATAGGGGTAGCATGCCTGCCTCTTACCCGGAGATCCCGGGTTCGATTCCTGGCCAATGCAGGGAATTTTACCTGGATCTGAGGGCTGATTCGATGTCCACTCAGCCTACGTGATAACAATTGAGGAGTTATCTATCGGTGAGATGGCGGCCCCGGTATAGAAAGCCAAGAATAACGTCCATGACAATTCGTCTTGCTGTCCACACGACACCTCGTAAATTGCAGGGCTTCGGGCTGAGCAGCGGTCGCTTGGTAGGCCAAGGCACTTCGGGCCTCTTGCGCCATGGGGTTTGGTTTTTGGTTTTAATCCGCTGAATTATCATGAAGGAACATGCCACTAACACATAATCAGTGTGCTTTTCTTGACATCAAGAAAGGTGTAAATTTCTATTGAAAAGTATTTTATTGCAATACTAATGGCATATAAGGAGACTGAACTATGTCACTATCAAGTAAACCAGATACAAATGGAATGAAATCCTAACTGAATATCTTCTTCCTCATTTCGCTGGCCTCTTCTTAATTTATTACATGTGGATATGGCGTAGTTTTACAGGTAGGATGCCGTTGCTGACACCAAACCTATGTGAAGGATGTACTTACTATTGTGTATTTTTCTGTTGGGTGGTAGAGTAGTAGGCCTATGTTTATGTCGACGAAGGTAAGTTTTATAACGAAAGTAAACACTCAGTCTCCGAGCCAGAGAAATTAACCTTACGCAGCAGTTCAAACTCCTGAGCACAACTGGAAGATGAACCCAGATCCCTTTGACGGAAGACCAGTATGCTGCGGATAGAGCCAAAGACTATTAACTGAATAATAATGTTGTCTTTCCAGTCGTACATAGCTTTTGTCTCTGAATCGGTGTGCGACAGTCAAAAGTAGATTCAGTCCATGTTTAGCTAGTTCGTTTGTTTGTTTGTTTGCTACCACATCATGTCAGGAAACAATTTCTTGAAATTCAGTATTTCAGTTCAATTGTAGCCGGGTTGTATTCTAGGCTATATATTGTTTGAGTAGTATCCAGACGTAAAAACACGTAAAGTGAAATTTCTCGATTGATTTTAACTGTATCGGAAAACTATGATAGTTATGCAGTAAAGGAGAATGGACTGGATAGGAAGAGGAGAACGATGGGAACGAAGATCAAGGGACGAACTGTGCCGAAACGTGAGGACGGTCTCAGATGAAATACGACTCAAATGAGCAAGATCTGCTATATCACGATGATCACGGATGAGCATGGAGAGAATGAGACGAAGAGTATGGGAGACAATGGGTAGGACGAGAGGAAAGAAGGGAACGAAGTGGGTTGTCTATCTCTGGAAGGACTGGACTGAGGTGGAAATCAAGGAGGAAAGGAAGAAGAACTGGAGAAATAAATGTACACCAACCAACATGTGATAGTTCAACGACAGGAAAAGGTACAGGAAGAGGATGGAGAAGTACCAACAGGGGAGACAAGAGAAGAGGATACCGAAAATCTCAGTGGAGGAACGCAAGAGAAGGACAGACAAGATGACGAGCTTTTGGGAGAAGAAGAAGAAGGAGAAGGAGAAGAAGATGATGAAGAAGAAGAAGAAGAAAACCATACCATAACAAAGCTGCCCACGTACGCCGTAACAAAAGAAACAGAAGAAGCGGAATAATTAGAAATGGATTATGTTATTAGGGCAGGAAAACGGCGTATGAAGAAGATACACGAATGAACACAGTGCTTTGCGTGTGATATTAAGATATGGGTAAGGATGAAAGAGAAGTGTAAGACTAACTTGATGCCCTCAGTGGGAAGATGAAACAATGGAAACTGAAAATATGGAGGAATAGGATAGTAGTGGCAAGATGAGAGAGAAAACATTAACAATAAAATATCGGAGAGAATGATACTGAATTTGTATAGAACTTCCAGCACTGATGCAGTGAATGTATGGATCGGGTATAGACATATGCAAGAAGGTACAGCTTGAGAATATTGGCTCTTATAAATTGCGGCAAATCTTACGGAACAAAATTATATCAGCGAGGACTGAAGTGTATTAGGCACATCAGGTACGGTGCATACAAAACTACAGTTTGACTAGTCACAAAGACGTATTCAAGTTGAATAAAAGTAGAAAAAATTTGTATGTCTGAGATGCATGTCACTGAACGTAAGGATAGCTTGTGAAGAAAAGAGTTCAAAATTGATATTGGAAAGAAAAGACTGAAAAGGTTTTTCTATGATAACAAATACCACCACCACCACAATAATCATCATCATTAACATTATCAGCAGCAGCAGCCAGTTTAATCGTTATGTATATCATGTAGCCTCCTAAAGTCTGTGAACATTAAAAAAATCCTACAACCTGTTTTACAGTCAGTGACCGGATCAGGGATGGAATGAATGGAGCACCAACTTGCGGCGAAGGTAGGAATTGTGCCGGCTGCCAAAACCTGTCGCACTCCTCTGGGGTAATGAATAATGACTGACAGATGAAATAAAATGCTATTGGAGAGTATTGCTGGAATGAAGGATGACAGGGTAAACCGGAGTACCCGGAAGGAAAACCTGTCCCGCCTCCGCTTTATCCAGCACAAATCTCACATGGAATGACCGGAATTTGAACCATGGAAACCAGCGGTGACATATCGACGCGCTCCCGCCTGGGCCACGGAAGCTTTCTGTGAACAGTATAATTATATAATAGTTCTCTCCAGGCACCGTGCACTAGCTCTCCGTAAGCTCTTGTCCCATCGGTCCGGTGGTCTTCATCGTGTCCTCTGATATTCTCTAAGTCCACACTCAATAACACTTTCTGTCCATCCAGAGTACTTTCTACGAGGCACACGTTCAGCTCACTGCCATTCCATTATTGCCACCGTTTGAATGATGTCAGTGACCTTGGTAACTGAATATATGTTATCAGTTCTCTTTCTGTCTGGCGGGGACGTCGGTTTGCAATGCAATCCACACAGTAGGAAACGCACAACCCATTATGCAAAAGCGATAACACAGGTATCCCTGCACTGGAATGACTAGGAGATAAGCAGGCAACTTGTTCGTCCACGTCGTTGAGTGGATATGCGTACCTTCCAGGCGTTCTTAATGACGATACGAATGGACTTTCGTCCTCCACCAGATATCTCATCGCGAGTAATCCAGCAACGATCTTTCCATTCCTCTTTCAGCTGTTATGTTTGTGTTTTACAAATTAATTCAGTGTCCTCGTTGTCCTTGTTTTACACTTTAAGTTAATACCGGGAGGATACGCTGATCTAAAACAACCGTCAAGTCTAGAGGAATTTACGTTTTAAACAACTCTACGTTTTCTAGCCAAAACATAATGCGGCGATATATTTCTGGTCTTAAATTCTCTTTCAGGTGACCATGTTAGGTGTATTCATTAACATGTTCCAATAAGATGTTTCAATATTACAGTTGCTGGGACCCATCTCTTAACCATGATATTGTTTTCCAAAGTTTTATGGCCAGAGCTACTTATCGTCATCTCAGTGGCAGGCCGCTGACAAAATACTGGAGTTCCTCAATGCCATCCGCAAATCTCAGGTTGTTCACACTTTTCTATGATGTATATTCTGCCAGTTCATCCCTTCATTTCTAAAACGTATGTATATATAAAGAAGGATTACCAGAAGAAACAATGGAATTAGAAATGAAAATGAGACCGGGGAGGACAAGATTACATGAAGGAACAAGGTTAGGAGCAGCATAAAGTAATGAGATAGGTCCATGATGAGGAAAGTGGAGAAATGGGAAGGTAGAGTACAACGAAGAAGAACCCTATTACTCTGACCTGGCTTCATCTCGGTGAAAGGAAATTATACTGACAATAACTATGAACGTTATAGATTTCATTTTCTGAAACCAACCCATACCCAGGCACTCTTCTTAATAATACTTCGTCGAGAAGCAATTTTCCTCTGGTAGTTCATTTCACTACTTTGTCCATATTTCCATGTCTATCCTGATCAAACATCCGGCAAATCTTTCTCTTTTAAATGTCTTATTTCTCCTGAGATCGTCCTCAGGTTTCCGTACACTTCATCCCTTAATTTCGTTCCAATCTTTCACCTAATTTCTTGGTCCCAGTATCTTCGGCAGGATTTTTCTCTCTTCTTTTACCAGCTACTTTTCCTTCCTAGTGCCATCGTCTCGGCCATGTACAATACCACGTTCTTCACTGTTTAAAGTGAAACGTTTGATAATAAAATGTCATGAGTTATTAGTAAATAGACTTGGAATCAAACAATTGAGGTATAAATGGAGTACATCAAATAAAATAAAATAAAATTACAATACCTACTTATACCTTAAGTAAATACCGTAAGTAAGGAACAACAACATAATAAATGTTTCCATCAATGTAGTATGCACTCTCTGGTTACACACATCCAAGTTAAGAATTTGCTAATTTCCAGACAGCAAAGGGTCTACGAAGTTAGGTAACGTCATTAGCTCATGGTCTGAATTTCAGATCATGATTAATGACTTCCTATACGCCTCCACATTATTTGCCATTATCTTAAGTTACCTTATAAAATTCGTTCCTCTTAGAGTTACTTAAATATTTACACATGCCCTCATACTGGGTTAGCCAGAAGCCTAGTAAAATATGACATTAAACTTTCTCCCCGATAGAGCTGCGTTTCAAACTTACCTCTCGCATTCTGATTTATATCGTTACTGGTAAAAAGGAACGGGTAACATGCATTTGCGCCTTGTGTCTCACTTTATGGTAAAGTTTTACTGAGTTGTATAATGTCTTCTTAATATTTAAGTGCAAACTGAGTAATAGCTGTTAGTTTTCTGAAAGTACTCTTAAAACGAAGGCCAACGTTTATTTTATGGGCTGAGAATGGGAGAAAAGTGGTTGTATATGCACGTGAATATCTTGGGGCATCCTGTCCAGCAGAGCCGTGAACTTAACGTGCGTGAAAATCATCAGCACACCGGCAACTTTACCCTGTCTGTTCTGGTTTATGTACTTTAAATTAACCCGTGATAGATTGTGAACGAAACAGAGATGACATGCTTACTACTGTTATCTGCCTGGAGATGAAGTGAGGAACTACGGACAATCACTTCGAAACGGTAAAGGGAAGCTTCAAATCCGCTTTTCTTCTCTGTTAATACTTGACAATGAGTTTACCACTTTTCAATGCCATGGCAGGTTCAATCCAGGTTCAGTCTGATGGTATTTGAAGGTATTCAAATACGTCAGCTCCATGCCGGTAGATTTATTGGCAAGTAAAAGAACTCCTGCGAGATAAAATTCCGACACCTAGGCGTCTCCAAACACTGTCAAAGTACTTAATCGTACTTAAAAATATTATTAATATTACTCCTACAATGCAAATGTTAATTAATTACAAAGGCTGGAACCAAACTGAAGGATATATGGTGCAGACATACTCCCAAACCTCGTCTTCTGCAGTCGGACATAATATGGAGTGCCCCAGTTACTCTGCGATCCTGAAATATGTACAATATTTTCAATAGAGGAGAAATACGGCGAACGAAGGTCAAACACTGCGACCATTTAGAATATGTTTAAACGTTCCATGCCACAAGCAGTTGCGCATTTCTCAATTTGAAAATGGCTCTAAGAAGGCCTTGAATTTAAGGGACAACAAGAGTCTCCAACTTCCCGGAAATGTCACTACGGCGTTCAACATGGAATACATGTAAACCACAAGTAGCACTGAAATACAATGGTATCATAGTGATCCACAACGCATAACTACCCCACTCTGTCACCATGGTATCATCAGTTACGGATAAGATCATCATGCTGCTTCAGATGGAAGGAAGTCTGTTCGTGAAGGACAATGTTATACCAATGTCACCTGGATAGGCGATATTCTAGGCTGTACTATAGCCTCAGACACTTTAGAATACGACAACTTGAAACTTATTCCCTAATGTAACCGATATGTACGTGCAAGACTGGTAGCTACACAAATTGTTCAGCGAATATTTGAAAAGTGAGTATACCGACCATAATAGTCGTGCACACCACAAATCTGTTCTCGCGTTTGTTGATTTCAGGTGGGCCTTGGAATCCTCAACATCGAAATTACTCCCGACCACTTTGACACTACCTCGTTCTATGCCACTTCATTTCGTCTTTCGTCATTCCACGGCCATCCTGAAAGTAGATGAGCAGCTCTGGGCTGCCCACAGATATGTCGCTTTTCTGATCTGCTATGTAAACCGTAAATAATACGTTAGAAAGTTTCAGCCGTGTGTGGCTTTCGAACCATGAACATTTCTCTAGAGTCTATTGTCACTACAGTTTGATACCAAACTCATTATCTCAGCAAATCAGAGATACAACAACTGGATCTGTCATGGTAACCTCGGACCACCACCTGAGTCCCAATGGCCTCTCGTTTCTCTTTCTTGCAAGACTTTGTCATAAAATCTTGTTTTGCCAAATTGGCGATGTAAGGTATATGTAGAGTGTGATATGTTATGTTTCCCCATCATTCATGGCCCGTATCGTTCTTTAGTTCATGCCCTCATCTTATGAGGAGTCGGTGCCATTTCTACTCCTACATGTTGCGAAAAGTTACGATTGATGTTTAAACATTTTACAATGTACAAAAATAATAATTCACCACAATTACCGCTATTTATTCCCGATAGTAGGCTCACGGAAACAGTTGCCTAATCTCCTATTCGTTGCAGTTTTTTCTGGGGTTGTGGAGCAAGGATATTATTCATGTCGTAGAGAATCATTATGGAGAAACTTGAAGAATTAGCAATAGACGGTGAACATTTTACTTCTTGAAGTAGAAAAAGCCTTTGATGTATTGTCACATGTCTCGGAATTGTGGGCTCTTCCACACCATTAAGCTGTATCCAGCTTCCTAACCACAATGGCTCGAATGTAGTTCAGTACCCAGCGGGACCACTTTACCTTTTAATATCAGTTTTGTCTCCATCAATGTCTATCCCGCTAATCACGACACTTCATAGTTTCCTCTGTGCATCATTGGTAGAGTGTCGGCCTCTGGATCCCAAGATAGCGGGCTCAAACCCAGCAGAGGTAGTCGGATTTTTGAAGGGCGGAAAAATATCCATTCGACACTCCATATCGTACGATGTCGGCATGTAGAAGATCTCTGGTGACAAATTTGGTGTTTACCCGACAAAATTCATTAAATACTCGGTCGTAGACGCCCAAGAGAATTTCGGTTTACTCAGTCTGCCATCTAGTAGGCCTAGAGTAAAACGGAACGTCGAAATTGACGAGCAGACAGCCAGATGGCGTCAAATTGAAATGTATGCACACGGTAGCTGAGGCCATACGATTATTGTTATTATTATTACAATACATCACTTACATGGGTAAGCAAAGAAAGGTATACAGTTCCTACTTTCTTCAATACTTCTATAAGCAGATGGTGTGGTATTCATGCAGGAGTTCCATCTTTTTCTCCAAAATCAGACCTGGAAATTAAAAGACTGCCTGGCAGATAATATAATGCGCCTCAATCCTCAAAATACTGATTATCAGAGAGGTGCTCCTCAAACCAATGATCCCGTCAGCCTTGACATCCTGACAACATTCTCGAACTATACCATCGTGGATACCCCGAAGGAAATTGGCATTGCATAGCTGAATTTGAGAAAAGGTAATGGTCTTTCCTGTGATATAAAATTCCCTGAACATCTGAAGACAAAAATGTTTAAAAGAAATGCGCACATTAGCTCTCTATGTGAAAGGATACCTACATTTGACGAGGGAGAAGATGTACCATGAAGATGAAAATGCTGTTGTGTTCCATCAGCTCGATCCGATCACTACAATGCCTGGCTTTCCCGTTTGCTTTAACGCCGAACCTTGGTCAATTTGACCCAAGCTGTAAAATTTTGATGTAATGATTTTATTGTTTGATAATGTCATTTTAAAACTGATGAACTATTATTTACGCACAGCAATAAATATTGGCAGTCCAGCCATATCGGCAACAATGAGTACCGTAGCTTATTCATAAATTACAATATTATAAATCCTATGAAAAATTCAGCGAATACTGAATTTACATCCATCCGAATGTTAATTTACGTCAGAGTCATAATTCAGCCAAACTAATGGAGACAATATGGGAGTCTCAACTCTTATAGCACGACCACGTCAAAAGAAGGTTAGAAAATTCCATTGCAAGATAATTCTCCGATTCGGAGGACGTCGACCCCGTAGTAGACTACGGGAGTGGCGGATGGGTAATATGAAGGACATTAAGATTACGAATCTCAAGCCCAAGGACGTGTACGGCAGAGTCCTGTGGATGAGATGTGCAGAACAGCGGGCCTCATTTAACGGGATAAATGCTAAGGAGAGTTTTCCAAAGGGTGCAAAGGCATGCCTAGCGCTGTAGCTTAACTGCTGTGTTTCTTTGCAGATGGACTAGGTCAAATCCTGGTGGTGCCTGTGGAGGAATATTAACTTGAAGAGTCACGTGATGTAAGAAGTGCATATGTTCCTAAAAACCAGGTAAAACTGAAAATTAACCAAGGTAGTTCTAGCGAACCCAAAGTACCTGAGATAGTTTAGAAAATAATATTTTTTCTTCTTCTAAGACATCCGCACTCAGCTGCAATAAGTTCGCTTCGATTTGATGCTCATCAGCGACAGTGAAGAAAATATTTGGAAATTAAATTGTAATTTCGACAGACACTTGTGCATGTCTTCTGATTTAGTTATCTTGATATTATACCACTGACTAGAACCTCCTAAATCCGTTATAGAGTTTCCAAAACTTCGCCCATATGGAGAAGCCTACTTCATGAGAAACTCAGGCAATAAATGTGAAGTAAACACTCCATACTTCTAAAATCCATAGCTACATTGTATGATAAAGGATTTCGTCTCAATTGTCGTTCGAATTCCTTTGTACCATTAAGCTCCCGGTTGTAAATATGGCAAATATTGACGACAGCGTGGGCCATCACGTAGAGACATTTCTAAACTACCTGATAAAATAAGTGGTACCATATGCAGGACACAAGCCAGGCAGAGCAGATCACAGGTCATAGAGAGAACTTCCACAGATCCATCATCCAAAAATTGAATATAAATTGTGAGAAAAGGCCTAATATTATGAAGATTTCGTCACAATGAAGTTCACAGATAAAACATAACAAACTAGCGAGCGAATTTCACTACTGTAAAATTTTTACTAAAAGGAAGTATCTACAGGTCAGAGGAGAAATATTATCATTAGAAGGGGTTATGGTCGTACATTAATAACTAATTGACTCTACGTCGCACTGACTACGTTTGCGGTTTTTGGAGACGCTGAGGTGCCGCAGGATTTCTTTTACGTGCCAATAAATCTACCGACTCGAGGCTGATGTATTTGAGCACCTTCAAATACCACCGGACTAAACCACGATACAACCTGCCAAGTTGGAGTCAGAAGTCCAGCGCCTCAATCGTCTGAGCCACTGAACTCGGCCACATTAATAAATGACACGATATAAAATTATGTTCTTGATTATTATTATTATTATTATTATTATTATTATTATTATTATTATTATTATTATTATTATTATTATTATTATTATTATTATTATTATTATTATATAACTACCTGTATACGTCCTTATTTTAATGGGTTCATGAGAATCAAGGTACAATGAAGTAATATTGTACTACTGGATAACAACGCAAACATAACTTTATCAAGTGACCCCAACACTTCCTGGTGGACAACGTTTTGTGTTACCCTGTGGTGCACAATTAAAACGTGCAGATTTGCTACCGACCCGGGAGCAAAGACATGAGCTGTCAATGAGAGAAACATCTCGGACGCACGTCAGTGTCTTCAGACTGAAGTGTTTGCCCTTGAGATGTTTTGGCAGTCATCGCGAAGCAAACTTGACTTGCTGACAATTCTTTAAAATCCGGTGTACGAGCATAGGGCAAGACAAGGTTTCGCCATCTGGTTCTGTGATGTGCCATCCGTTTCATCTTTTCTCCATGTATACCCAAACTCCTCACTCTCTATCTCCGTCGTCTTATGTCTTCCACTCGAGAGCTTGTTTTGCTATGCTGTCAACAGGTCTACGCAGTGTATAGCGAATCCACTGCCATTTTCTTTTCTGTTGTTCTACTGTTCTGCTTTTCGATCGGTAATTTGTGCGTTCTCTTTCACAATTCTTCATATGACACCATCTCTTGCCAGTATCTTCCAAAATGTTCCTAAGACATTTGTTCACAAGGAATGGAATTGAGTTTTGCGAATGATCCTTTAGCTTTGTTCAAACGGCTGGTAACATTAACATCTGCCCCATCGGTACAATGCTTCCTAGGTAGCAGTGCTACTAATTATCTCTATAACCTGCCGATCCAGTTGCAATGGTGTATTATTTAGATTGTCCAATCGCATTTCCTTTGTATTCTTACTGTTAATCCGAAGTCCAACTTCCTTGTGCTTCATTTTCCAAGTCTTGAAGCTTAATTTCCATTCCCCTACAAATGTCAGCAAGTAAGCACAGGTCATCAAAAATGTACAACTTTTCCAGCAGTTGAATAAAATTCCACTGGGTTCCCAGTTGTCGCTTCATTGCGCTTCTCATTACATCAAGAGTCCTAAGGAGCACTATGGGTGAAAGTAGAGATCCTTGTTTCACACCAGTCTTAACTTCAACTGGTTCCGTCAAACATAAATTACTTATGATCCACGTGGAATGTATAGTTATCATACAAGCATTTAATAAGACTGCTGATCTTCTTGGGGTTACCTAAGATCTTCATTGCTCTCCAGATATTAGCCCTAAAATGCTATCGAATACCTTCTCAGAGCCAATAAAGATCAAGTACAATGATGCTATTCTGCTGATTGCTCTACCATTATCCGTAGGTATTGATCTGATCGGCACAGGAGTGCCCTTCTCGGAACTCAGCCTGCTCATTTCTCAGCTTACTGTCCGAGGATGACTCGAGAAATAACTTTGCTAAGCACAGAGAGCAGTGTAATACCATGCCAGTTGTCGCAAGTCGACAGGTCCCCTCTCTTCGGAGGTTTCATAAGCAGCCCTTTGTTCCATTCCTTTGAGAATGTCTTTTTCCCTGATAGCAGAAATTAGTGGAAGCAGCAAATCCGCAGATACATCTGGATTTGCTTTGAGAGCTTCTGGTATGATATTATCCAGTCCTGGACTTTCGCCATTCTTTAGGTGGTTAATGGCTTGTTGCTGATTCTTCGAACTTATGGTATCTGTTCATTCTCCTGTTCTGGCTCAGGAGTTTGTTCTGTAGTCAGATTCAGGACTTCAGTAAAACACTCTCTCAATCTCTTCATCTGCTCTGCCTCGGAGGTAAGAATGTTGCCTTCCTTATTCTCAATTGGCTCACTACAATCAAATTTTTTGTTGGCTATTTATATTATGATGTTATCGACAGCTTTTACATCTCATACTTCAGCTGCATTCTCTGCTTCTGTGACTAGCTGATTAAAAAGTCTTTAATCCCTGCGAAAGCAACGCTTAACTGGTCGATTGACGGCAGCGTATTCCTAGTGGGTCCTCTCTTTAGAATCTCGTGTTTTAACAGTATTTTTCACGGTTTTAGATATTTTTCTTTCTCCAAATAAGTCCCGAGTGTCTTGCGAAACCCATTCATTCCTTCCTTTCGTTTTTATTTCAAGTACCTCACAGGTTACGTTAAACGCTTCTTTAGCCTTAGTCCACATTTGGTCGATATCCCTGATCTTTCTAAATGCTCCAATGTGCCTAGCTATTCTAACCGATTTTGAAGTTCTATTGTGAGCTTTTCTTTGACGGTAGTCTCATTGAGCCTGCCGGTGATATATTTCACTCTTCCATATTTACCTGATCGCCTCGCTGTTTCTATCTAGATGCGTACAGTTGCTGTGACTAAATGGTGGTCAACTCCAACGTCTGCTCCTCCTCTATTTCTTACATCGGACAAAGGGGTGCACCAGTCCCTTTTTATGGAAAAATGTCAACATGGTTTTCGGTTTTACTATCAGGAGGAAGCCAGATTACCTTATGGCGTTCTCTGTGAGAAGGAAATAGTGCCTCCGATAACCGATCTTAACATCCCACACAGATAGATGAATCGTTATCCATTATTATTTAGGGTTCCCATATCATGCCTTCCCATACCATATCCTCCCAGAATTTGTTCCAGCTTGGTCAGCACTTCCAGTTTTGGCATTTAGGTCTCCCATTGCCATAATGATATCTCTTTTTCATATAATTCGTAAAGATGCATATAGTTTACTACAAAAGCTGTCTTTCTGCTCTTTTTCAGCCATCTTACTCGGTGCATAACATTGTACTAAGATCACTGGTCTTGCTGTAGACGCAAATTGCGCAGCAGTTATCCGTTCAGAAATGGGATGTCACTCTAAACGCATTTTTGCTGTGTTACTCAGTAGTAGAGCTACCATCTCAAACTGGTTGTCATCCCCTCTTTCAGAATAGAGTACTTCTCAGCCTACCACGTGGCATTCCTATTCGAGTGTCCGTTTTCATTGTAAATGTCACATATTTAGAATCAGCCCGGCTATTTCTTGTTTCGGTTTCTTTGATGAGGTTTAATCCGTTTAGCATAGGTTATCGGCCCAAGTGCACTATCCTGTGGGAAGGGGGTGAGCACTGAACATTTTCGCTTCCAGACATGCGGGAGTTTTCTGTGGAGGCTCTTTCCCATAGCTTTTAGGGATCCCGCTCCTTCCCCATTAGGCAGTGATTGTTAATCCTACGCGTATTTACCCCAGAAAGCCGTATTGCTTCTTCTACCAGTTCCGCTGTTCGAAGAACTCTTCTTACCGCCTTCACTGCCATTGAGGACTTCATCAGAGTTCACAGAACCCCGTTAGTCATCAGTTTTCAGGGTTCCTGCAGGGCCTTCACAGCTACCGTAGCGCTCCCGAGGCACAAAGTCCCCGCTGTACTTCGCCCCTGCAGGCCATGTCCTACTTCATGCCGTTGCCCGTCTCTCACCACGGAGAGGTGGGGTTGGACTAATGAAAGACCTCGAAGCAAACGCTTAATGGAAACTGTTCCCGTTCAAAATGAAAAGGATGAATAACTCTTGGCTGATGACTGACGGACAGCGGAGGATGGGAATAGCCTGGCGGGAACTGTTGAACCCCATCTCTCGGTCGCAGTATCGTATGTCTTCGGTCACCTTTGGAGTAGAGAACGAAGTTTGAACGCTTGCGAAACTTATGGAGAAGTTAATTGATAAGAAACAGCAGCCACTTCGTAATGTATGTGTTTAGTCAAGAGACTGCAGCAAGCAATGATCACCTATTATTTGTTCGCTGGCGGACGAATATTAACTGCGCTGTTAGGACTGCGTCGAATTTTTTCATATTACAACAGTTCCCGCAAATTAATGTCTATAGCGGTTTTATCCTTCAGCATTTCTTCTTAAATCCAACATTAAGGACGATATTTGGAAGATTATATTTAACGCTTTCTCATAATGTAGTGTTCAAATTTGAATTTCGAAACAAAAGATACCTTATATTTTAATCGAGACCAACCTTAGTCAAAATATCAAGTTTCAACAAAATATCCTCAGCGAATTTTGCGTGATGTTGGATCATACATACACACAGACACAAAATAATTTTTATCCGGCATTCAATTTCAAAGGGTCTGAAACGTGTTGAAAAACTGGAATAACCACAAAATGTCACAAGGGCAGCAGATATTATTGTTTTATTTATATAGATAATAATCATAAATGTTTCGGAGACGTCATGGTGCTGGAATTTTGTCTCGTAGCAGTTCTTTTCTTGCGCGTGAATCTAGACACGCACTTTCAGATAACATATTATTGGACGGAGACAAAGTCGAATCCACCAACTCACCCTAGGTATTATTATTATTAGTATTATTGTTATTATTATTATTATTATTATTATTATTATTATTATTATTATTATTATTATTATTATTATTATTATTATTATTATTATTATTATTATTATTTGCTAGTTGCTTTTCGTCGCACCGACACCGTCTTATGGCGACGATGGGACAGGATAAGCCTAGGAATGGGAAGGAAGTGGCCGTGGCCTTAATTAAGGTACAGCCCCAGCATTTGCCTGGTGTGAAAATGGGAAAACACGGAAAGCCATCTTCAGGGCTGTCGACAGTGGAGTTCGAACCCACTATCTCCCGGATGCGAGCTCACAGCTGTGCGCTCCTAACCGCATAGCCAAGTCGCTCAGTATTATTATTATTATTATTATTATTATTATTATTATTATTATTATTATTATTATTATTATTATTAACGTCATTATGTGACAAGAAAGTAATTGTAGAAAGTAACATAATGCCCACCGTATTGCAAGTGTTAAGAACACTCCTTGTCGTGTGAAAATCTGTCATAGTTTTTAATCATCCCTTTCTCCTCTCAACCATCAGCCAACAAATTTAAATTTTCATCGAGCAGAATACCTCAGAAATTCCTGTGATAATATTTCACAGCGAGTTCATTTGAAGCGTTCACTTTACAAGTTATAATTCTACAGAGGTACACTGAAAATCGGTTGAGATGTAGAACTTGGGTGAAATCTTGGAGGAGATTCCTGGAAACTTTAAGTGAAATGAGCTTGGCGCTCAATCTAGCAGCGAAAGGTGTCAGACCACTCCTCCAGGTGTCAACTCACGCTCTATAAAGTTCTCAGTAGAAAATGTTTCGCAAGTTTCTTTCCTCCCCCGTAGCAAGTAGCGGAAGAGATGTGTGCAACTGCTACTTCGCGTGGAATCTGTGTTCTCAAGTGTGAAGAATGTTCTGGAGACAGAAGGTGGAACAAGGATGGGACGCGTTCCCCTTCATTCACTTTACTTTACTTCACATGTACTCGTCACCATTTCAACTAACGAGAGATGCTTACTGCAGAGGAAATAACGCTGACGAAATCAGGAGTTCTACTGTGAAGTCATAAACTCTGTTAACATGATGAACAGATAGGAAGACTAGGATCTAATATATTCCATAAAACGAAAAGTAAGTTTGTTTGTTCACTATACAAAACCACACGCCTCCACCGATCAGCACCAACATTTAGGCCGAACGGGGAAGAAATTAAAAATATATACATAATTTTTCCAAATGTTGTCTCATAAAATTATTAGGACTCTGCTGAATGAAACGGGATATAATTTATTATGATACGCTACCCATAATCATGTAAAAATTTATTTTAGAGTATGAATGCATAAGTGAGAAATTGTACAACTTCGGGTATGCTTCTTTTTGAAGTTTCCTATTTTTTATTAACGGTATGATGTAGAAAGCTTCCGTTTTCACTAATCTGTTCCAGAATTATGTGGGAAAAATTTGACGCACTGTCCTTACACTCATAAATATAATGCTGACAATGTACCAGGCAGTTTTAAGTTGCTGATATGGGTAAATGTGTAAGTGAACATTGCCTTACTTTGAACTCACTTTCTGAAAATAGACTTTTCTTCACATCATTTTTTCAGTGAGTTATTTTGTGCCTTAATGCAGCTACTGAACTAGAACAAATTTTCTAATTTACAATAATTTTAATGACTTTCTGCTTAAATATGGACCATTATAAAAATTAATAAATGTACATCTGCTCACGCAATCCACTTCATTCTAGTTCTGTGCCTGGGGAAAGGTTGTAATTATCAGTGGCAAAAATTTTAAAAATTTAACCTTAATAATTCTTGCGATATTGGTATGTGTAAGTAGAAGGTTGCATGTGTTGACGCCATTTTTTAATAGTAAAACTCTTAACGGATAGACTGGACGAACGAGCAGCATGGACTTAAAACTGCCAGGAATATCTATGTGCTCAAAGTATCTCTATGAAGCGAACTCGTAGTGCGACAGGTTTCTTCTTCTTCTCCCTCTTATCCTGGCCTTTCTTCTTCTTTCTCTTATTATTATTATTATTATTATTATTATTATTATTATTATTATACCATTCATCAATAATGTTAGAGATTACTCATCTGTGGTTCCCTGCATAGTTAACCTTATCCCGATCTTGATTTTGTAATGTTTTCCGCCGACAATAAAAGCACGAAAACTGTAATATTCGTTAGTGCGATATATTTGTGGAATTGGACAAATTAATTGTAAATGTTAATAGGTTTTCTATATTATTATTATTATTATTATTATTATTATTGCAATTCGTTGTATGTTAATTTTTTCGCATGTATTATATTATTACACTTAGGAAATGTTAATTTATATTGTGTTTTACAATAGGTATTTTATGTACAGTAGGATAGCACAGTAGCATAGTAATTTGTTTGTCTCTTTTTTTAATTCTGTATTCATGTTATTTATGTATTTCATTGGTTAAGTGTAAGACAGGGACACGGGGCCCTAACTTTGCCAGTTAAAATGGACCCTATCTATCTCTCTATCCATCTATTTATCTATCTATCTATCTATCTATCTATCTATCTATCTATCTATCTATCTATCTATCTATCTATCTATCTATCTGTCTATCTATCTATCTATCTATCTATCTATCTATCTATCTATGATGATGTAGCGATTTATTCTCTGGAAAATTAAACTTACTTCCACAAATGCGTACGGAATGATTGCTTTCAGGTGCGAATTGCTTTCGTCAATCGTATGTGCGATAGTTTTGAATTCACATTCCTTTCTTGATTTTTAAACTATCATTTAAATAAATATTTACTGATTCTAACCCGTAGAGACTTCGGTTTGGTTGTAGATTGGAAAATTTGCCCTGAATATTTCATCTCAACCCCCTCTTAGATAGTAGAAACTGGTGCCAGTTCATGTGATGGCACTGTATCAATGAGTGAAAAACCTGTTTATCATACGGCACTGGATTCATGATTTCATAGTTAGATAATATGTACAAACTTACCGAATCGATATCAATAATTCGCATTAAGTAAAAAAAAGTACAACTTCTATTTGTACCGGGCGAGTTGGCTGTGCGCTTGCATCCGGGAGATAGTAGGTTCGAATCCCACTATCGGCAGCCCTGAAGATGGTTTTCCGTGGTTTCCCATTTTCACACCAGGCAAATGCTGGGGCTGTACCGTAATTAAGGACACGGCCGCTTTCTTCCAACTCCTAGGCCTTTCCTATCTCATCGTCGCCATAAGACCTATCTGTGTCGGTGCGACGTAAAGCCCCTAGCAAAAAAAAAAACACTTCTATTTGTGATGTATCTTTAAGTGTTTGTTCTATTACCCCAGCAGTTCATGTGCATTTTTTGCAAGTACATCCGCGGGAAATAATATTCTTTAGCTTTGTTGTCAGTCACGTAGATATGATAAAAGCTATCATTGAATGGTAACTACCGTCTGGTTAGTTCCTGGAGACAATCGAATATAGTAACAATGTGTCGGATTGAGTAGCTCAGAGGGTAGAGCGCTGACCTTCTGGTTCAAAGTTGGTGGATTTGATCCCGGCTCTGTACTGTGGTATTTGAAGGCCCTGAAACACGCTGGATTTATCGGCATGTAAAATAACTCATGTGGGACAAAATCCCAGCACCATGGTGCTCTGAGAACTGTAACAGTTTAGTTAGTGCGACGTTCTTGTTTTTCTTCAGCTTATTATTATTATTATTATTATTATTATTATTATTATTATTATTATTATTATTATTATTATTATTATTATTATTGTACAGGGAGGTATACCCCAACTCCGCTCGTTTAAAAGAAGCGCCTTAAGGAACGCTATCTCTCTAACAAAACCTGAAACAGCTACGGCATGAAGTTGGGACCTTGAGCAGAAGATGATGTCACCATTGACTTATTGAGTAATGTGTTATTTTGAACTTGCCTAAACCAACTGGACTAATTTGTTTTGTTTTGGTTTTCGTCAAGAAGTTGAAAAACTTTTCTCCGTAGATGTCATTACAAAAAAACTGAGGTAATGCACTCTGGTGCAAGGTAAAAGAATTAATGATTTAAAGAAGTTTTGTGTTATTATGTTTTCTCAACTAAATTAACTTTCATTTATTTTGTTATTTCAAGGTTTGCAACACTTCTTTCTCATTCCGCCAGTTTTTTAATCTGGCCAATCACTCATTTTCTGTAAATATTTTTCAGCCAATCACTGGTTTCTTGTAGGTTTTTTGTTTACCCAATCAATTTGAGAGGGTATGTCCGGATTTAATCCAGAAAACTCTAGACCCGTCCCCTCGGGTATATAAGCTGTGGCCTTTTCAGGCTACCTCGTCTTTTGATCGCCGTGAGAGTGTGTGCGTTAAGACAGGAGGCGGGGGCGCCTCATTCTTCGCCAGGCAGTTCATCAGCCAAGGTAATGGCCACCAGCCATATCTCTCTGTAGCTACCTCCGCAGACTTACACGAGGGGAAGTTTCTAATTTCTAACTATGTAACCTCCTGTTTTCTAAAATGTAAACTTTCTTTCGGCTAATGTGGCCTAAAATTTCGTATAATATTAAACTGTAAATCGGGTATAGAGAATGCGTTACCCTCTTGGTTTGAGGTGACTACGATTTTGTAACTGTTTGCCTTTTCTGTAAATCGCTTAATTAACCTTCATTCTAGTCACCTCAGTAGCTTGAGATTAGCCTCTGCATCATCGGGCCGAGAGCCCAATTAGGGTTTTATATTTAATTTCCTAGGAGCGAAAGTGTACGCCTCCATTCATTTTGTATTCGGGCCAGTAATCTAACCTGTTTTTCTCTTCTACGAAGGCCTAGTAGTTTGGGTACTAGTTACCCCTGTGTACAAAATTGTAAAATTGTAGGTTGAGCCTGGAGAGGCCAGAAATTTGTAAGATTGTTTGTGTAATATTGCCTTAAGTGGGCTGTAATAAATTAGGAGCACAGTCTCCTTGGTTAAAATGGGAGAGCATATAAGATCTTTTCTATTATTTCTAATTCAACTGTAATATTGAGGGGTGCCTCTGGAAGGCTGTAAATGTGCATTGGTTCGAGCAAGGTGACCTGTCTTTCGAAATTTCTCTCCTTATCTACGTAAACGCTACATTGGTGGCATTGTGATTGTAAATTAGGGGCTCGTAGCCCAAATGTCTTAAATTCCCTATTCTGGGGTTTTCTATTCTGGTATTTAAATTGCCATTGTATCTCATACATTGGTTTTCCTTCACTAAGTGAAGACTTTGTTAAGTATTGAGATTTGAAAAGAAATATAACCTTTATTTAAAGTTTTTAATCCTTGATATAGTAGATACAGCCATTCCACCCGCATATTTTTTCACCTCTCTCTGAACCACGGAAACTCCGTAACAGTTATTATTATTATTATTATTATTATTATTATTATTATTATTATTATTATTATTATTATTATTATCATCATTATTATTATTATTATTATTATTATTATTATTATTATTATTATTATTATTATTATTATTATTATTAGAGTCCCGTTGTTGGAAACCGGAAGCTCGGTTAATCCGAACTAAAATTTATAAATGGCCGATGTTGTAATGATGTGAACAAAAAATTTCAGAACGAAAATCATTTGTATTTATATGCTCGACGATGCCGAAATATAAATATTACATGCCAGAAAACTGAATGTTAATACGACTGATTATAGTTCAAGTTTCATTATGATGCAGGTTCTCCACCAATCAGAGTTCGGATTTTCGTTATGATACAGGTTCTCCACCAATCAGAGTTCAGATTTTCATTATGATACTACTGTTTGACCAATAAGGTTAAAGATAGCATCGCACCAAGGTAACTACACTACTAGGTAGGCTACTCCGGCGGTTGAAGCTTCCATTGGCTGGATGGCTATGACGTCACGCGATGTGAACGATAGCGAGTAAGGTACACAGTCGCAGTACAGCAAGCCTGTCAGTTCTCATGCCTGTAAAACATCTTCTCAAACTCTCATCAAATAACAGTCTGGTTTAGTCCGATTCGATAAGTAACGGTATTTCCAATAGATTAAAAACCGTGAAAATGCATTAAATTTCGTCACATGCTGATCAGTAGAACATCAACTATCAAAAATACATGACATATAATACGATAAGAAATAAAATATTGCTATGCAACTCAATTTAATTAATTTATTTCCTGATGAAGTAAATATTTATATCAAATGGCATAGGAAAATATACATCATATCGACATTTTTATAGAATTATATTAAAGTATTAAAACGTACGTGTCAGGAAACTTAATTACTTGATGAACCAGCCCAAAGCTTAGCCTTCTTATTGGCATATTTTCTCAGTGCTAGCTCCTTACTCTTTCCATTAAAATGCCATATCCTAATGAATGTCCTGGTCCTTACGTAGAGACAAATTATTTTATCATGGAATACTAGAAATTTTGACTTAATAATAGAAATAAGAGTTTTCAATACGTTTTTGCATCTGGATACAGTCTTATGGTGAAACACACCGAATGAAATTTTGAACTGGGCTATGTTGTTTTACCACTCATGACTGGGATGTGTGAGGTCCCCTTTTGAAATAACTGAGATCCAGTAACAGGTCTCTTCCCGCACGACATTCATGTCTCTTTCTTCGTATTTTCTTTATATCGGATCACGGATACTGTATCATTTCACGAGCTTCGAAATATATTCAGAAATATAAGTTCACATAATAATGTTAATGTTATTGGATTTTACGTCCCACTAACTATGTATTTGAACACATTCACCACCGCCACAGGTGATACCTTTAGGTGAAATACATTTACAACTGTTTATCTTAAATTCACCACGAAAGAAAATACAGTAAGTGTAAAGAATGAGTCATAGAGAATGGAACGTGCCCAAAATATCCTATACTTGGTGTAAGAGAACTAAACAACCATCATCTCTGTTTAGTATAAAATAAAGTCCCCGATCCTGTCTGTCTATCTATCTACCTGTCTAATCTAAACAACCACTGGACGGATTTTGATGCAGTTCAGACCATTCTAGAGAACGTTTTATGTTTAGAAACATTCATCTATAACCAAAGGAGGGCGAGCAGTAACGATTTAGTAATGAAATTGGAAGGAGGAAAGGCCGTTCGTGCGCATTTTTAGCTTACGCTGACTAAACCGTTAAAGATACATCTGTACTATGCGGCTAAGAATTGTTCAGTATAATAAGTTATACAGAATTTCCGTGACATCGTACGTCTATGTTTAACTCATAACCCACTATTACAGTTTATATATTACACTTTGAAGTAAAATGTCGTCAAATTTATAAACAAGTGTTTAAATTAATTATATAATCATTATCAAAATATATTGTTTATTTCCCTCAAGTAACTAATGTAGAAAAAATCTAATGTCGTTTCCATTTCTTCGGGCATTCTCCATTCTGAAATATGGAAATATATGTCCAAATTCAGAGCGACTGGGTATACTACGAATCAGCGCTCGAGTTATCAACGACTTCGGCCAGCATTCGTTAAACATGCTACAATGCAATATTTAATAGTTACCCAGTGATTTTTTGTTATCTATATAACATCTATGATAACCCAACTTGCCGGAACAGAAAGACAATATACAGTAGGTCGAAATAGGCCTACATTGTATTTGAGAAAGTGCGTTTATCACGTAACAATGATTTTTGTGTAACATGACAGAAAGAATAACTTTACAAAGTCAAACGGTGTCATCTTTCTGCAAATTCACTGCCCAGATTCAAGTATTTAACTCGGTATACACAGCAGTCTACAGTGCAGGAGCTGTTCTCTACCCTATAGGATTTCTACAATCCTTAAATCCTTCCGGCTTGCCAGAATTCAAGCTGATTTATATTGTTGCGTAATATATACCCCTCAAAGTTATGCAATGGGATGTGATTGGTATTTTGAAAAAAATGTGTGATTGAAGCCTCTAATTTAACTCGCTTTGGCATGGTAGAAGCGGTCTTAATACCGATTATCGCTGTGATTTCTTCAGATTTGCCTTTTGATTTCAAACGAGTCCAGTTCCCAATACAAGTCTCCTTTGATACGACAATAAACAAAGTCCAGTGTCAGACAGTTAGCGTGGTTGGAGCTGATCTTAGTGGAGAATTTTTTTTTCTTTCGCGTGAAAACTAAATATATTCGTGTTCAATACGAGAGAAAAAACGACTGATGTCGTATACAAGGAAATCGCGTAAGTCCTCGTTTAAAAGTAACCTATCGCCTTAAATTCATAACTGCTTCCGTGCTAAGCCGGGACGGATATATATTTAGTGCAATCGACCGAGTGTCAGATTTCAAATCAGTGACATATCTGGGATTATTAAATGTTTTAAATGTAATTGGAAACTTATGAAACATCTACCTTGATAAAATATTCCAATCCCTCATTCCTCTTCCTATGAACGAGTATTTGCCCAATTCGTCTTCTCGAACTCCAACTTAATTTTAATCTTATGACCTAACCCCCTTGCACTCAGCCTATATGCAAGGGTTTGCTTGTATCAGCTCAAACTAATTTTTGTAATTTTGCAACCAAATTACAAAAAATCAACACGTAAACAGATTAACACACATTAAAATAAAATAAATGACGCTAATATAGGAAACTATGAGCATTTTGAAAATGTATATACCTTGGACTTATAATTATTGGTAAAGCCGAAAAACATATTAAACTTTGAAAATAATTTTTGAAAAATAAACAATGGTTTTTATTGACAGAAATATCATGTATTATTTCGTCTTTCTCCTTTAATGTTAAACACGAAAGAAATAATATTTAATTCTGAATAATTTGATATCAATATGATGTGTGTACTGAAATTCACTCATGAATTTTGGCACACAGTTCTTCACTGAGCAGGTAACAGTTATCGATGTCAGGTTCTTCACGGTCCGGTGCACAATGACCAGTCGTGGCTGTGTGAAAATCCTCAGGGGTAAAATCGTCACTACCAACATAACGGGGATCACTTTCGACAAAAAAAGGTCACTTTACTGCCTGAATGAATCAACTGAAAATTCAATGATATCGGAATCATTCGGCCATTATGAGAAAAATATGACGCAAGAACGTGCAACAATAATTATAGTTCGGGATGTACAGCGAACACACGTTATGCCAAGGAAACGAAACAAACTCTAAATTAAACTGAGAGCAAGATCAAATTGTTGTGTTCATTAGCCAACCAAAAACAGATCCACGCAATAACAAGTTCGAACAACCACAACAAACATTCATGGTCAATAGATTTCTTTTGTCGAAAATAAGAATATTTCGTAGGACTGGTGGATATGTCTTGAGTAAAATGAAAACTAAACGCTTTAAGTTACTGTCGCGAACATCTGTTACCATTCAACAGCGACACAAATGACCAAAATTCTTGAATAGGATAGAATCGATGTATCGGCGCCGCAAGCCGATAGATCGGCGCGCTGGGTGCAAGAGGATTAAAGACCTCCACTGAAGCTTATTTGTCTGTTATGTTCATTCCAAGTCATTCTCCACTGACAGCTCGAAACATTCCGCTTAGTCGAGCAACTCGTCTCCTTACTTCCAAGTCTTCCCATCCCAAAGCTTGTAACATTTTCATCATACATCTGGTTTCTTATGTGTCGTAAATAGAAAATCACCCGGAACAAATCGTGCTGAATTCCTTTGAATATTTTTCAGTTCTTGTAACAAATATTCCTGATGAGGGACCCATGTGCTAGAACCACACTCTAATAGGGGTTTTACCAGTGAATTGCATGCCCTCTCCTTTACATCTTTACTACAACCCCTAAATACCCTCATAACCATATGACGAGATCTGAGAAACTCTAGGTGACAGAGTCACGAAACGCAACCGAGTACGTAATTTTTGCTCTTGTCTAGCCTATGGAGATAAGCCCGAAAATACCCCCTACGATATAATTGAGTCGAGGGTTTTTGGAGTAGTGTGATTTCACAACAATCGCAAAATTAGATCCCTATCAGAGAAGAGCATATTATAGATTTAAGTTACTTAAATCGAACACCTACCAACACACACGTTTCTTTTTTTTTTTTTTGCTAGGGGCTTTACGTCGCACTGACACAGATAGGTCTTATGGCTACGATGGGATAGGAAAGGCCTAGGAGTTGGAAGGAAGCGGTCGTGGCCTTAATTAAGGTACAGCCCTAGCATTTGCCTGGTGTGAAAATTGGAAACCACGGAAAACCATCTTCAGGGCTGCCGATAGTGGGATTCGAACCTACTATCTCCCGGATGCAAGACACACGTGACGTATTCTGTGCCCTTTACTTCGACTCAAACCACCACACCGAATTTTTTAAAGGCTGAAAACCATAACCGTGTGGGCGAAGCCGCGAGTAGGAGTTAGTTTATAAATACGGATACCTACTATCATATTATTTCCTTCTGGTATTCATCCGGAACTTAAGATACTTCTTTACTATACTTCTTGGCTGCCTTGCTAAGATGGTAAAAGTGTACTCGATTACCTGCTATTCATTCAAAAATTCAGAAATGAGATTTCTACTTCTGCACAAGCACATGATCCTGAGATTCATTCATCGTAGTATTACCAGTTTACTCCTTGGTGCAAAGACAGTCGAGCATAGGGCTAACCACTCTAGCTTACTTAACGCAGAGGTTACGGATAGGGAGACCCTTCACCGTCCATTCTTCTCAGATCTTGCATGGCCTGGCCTAAGGTAGCTTAGTCATCCTCCCATCATCTTTACATTATCTAAAGCTTTCCAATACTTAAAGCTTAACTACGCTATCCCCGTCCTTATATTAGACTAAGTACTTCAGAAATTTTACTCGCATGACATCAATTACTTATTTCCGAGAACTCTATACAAACATTAGTTCATAAACTTATCCAAAATGGCCCATTTGAGCTATAATTGATCAAACAAAAGACAAGCACAATCAACGAGCACAAAGTCCGCATGTAATTACTAAGCGCTCTAATAACCTCTAAAGCCTTTGAAGTAGTCTGAACTTCTGATATCTAGGTTAATGAAAAACACTGATATGGTTTCCACCTCTGTGCAGTATCGATACACCATACATTCTGTACGTCTTCGGTAATTTTAGCTCCATGGAACACACTAGATGAAATCGATAATTACTGTTCCAGTTTGATTTTCTTTTCGAATTTATTTGCAGTTCACTTGAAACTCCCATTGTCAACTAGAAAATGTACTTTTATCGTACGACGAATAATTTGTATAGAGTACATTGGTCTATGAAAGTGAAAGTTGGACGCTGGCAAAGCTGGAAAGGATTCGCCTTGAAGATGCTGAAATGTGGATATGCCGAAAAACGAATTACAAGAACGAGATGGAGGTTTAAATGGAAGTCTATGATGAGATTATTAAACGAAGTGGGAGAGAGGAAAACCAAATTTATTCGGTATAAAATCAGACACAACACTTTCATCATTAACATTCTTGAAGGGAAAGTAGGGAAGAAAGGAAGAAGACGACCTAGGAAGGAGTACAGTGAGTTCCTTTCATCGGTTGGCTGGCAGGTGCGCCCAGCTTATCTGCCTCCCGTTGACTCATCACTTCCTGTTACACCGCGCAACGGCAGCGCGGGAATGCCCGCACTTCGCAGTTCAGGTCCGTGCTTAGAACATGTATTAAATGTTGATATGTCACTCCAACTGTTCTTGAGTTGTTGTTACTTCGGGTTATAATTCTCATAATGCCTCCACACGGTAGAGGAAAGGGTATTTATGTACGATAATTATGTGAAAACAGAGTCTTGCAGAGAAGTTCGTTGGGCGATTTATAACACAATTTCCAGATGTATGCCTTCCACATATAAGTACCGTTCGGAAACTCCTAAAACATTGAGAAAAACTGGTTCTTTACTCGATAAGTATTAAAAATTAAATGAAATCGCAGAGCGATTAGAAAATATATATACAAAATCCCTAAGACGACTTGGACAAGAAACCGAGGTTTCGAAGAGTTCAGCATGGCGAGCTGTGAAAATGTTAAAATTGAAACATCAATAGCCTCAATTACGGAAGACGAACTTATGCGTGTGAATCAGAGTTTCCTAAGACGATGCCAGAAATATGTGGATGCACAAGAAGAACATTTCCAGCTTCTCCTGTCATAAGGCACGGGCTTATTTTCGTAATTCCTAATTACTAATTTCCTTAATTTTAGTTTTTATCTCATGTCATGCACGGATAAAGTGAGGGAAGTGCTGCCCTTGTTGCTACGCCGCGGAGCGGGGAGTGATGAGTCAACGGGAGGCTGGGCGCCTCTACTTGGAAGACATCGAGAAGAGACTGGGACGTGACAGGGCAGGAAATCACAGAAATTATAATTACGTTCCAATTCACCTACCTTCACACTGGATTTAAACATATATTGTTTGGTATAATGACCCGAAAAGCCTTTCCTTCTGGATCGTGTATCCGAAGTTCATGAGCAGAATTCCGGCCCCGTGGCTAAATGGTTAGCGTGCTGGCCTTTGGTCACATGGGTCCCGGGTTAGATTCCCGCCAGGGTTGGGAATTTTAACCATCATTGGTTAAATTCGCTGGCACAGGGGCTGGGTGTATGTGTCGTCTTCATCATCATTTCATCCTCATCACGCCGCTCAGGTCGCCTACGGGAGTCAAATCAAAAGACCTGCACCTGGTGAGCCGAACATGTCCTCGGACACTCCCGGCACTAAAAGCCATACGCCATTTCATTTTTTTCATGAGCAGAAGGTAATTCCTCATTAATGTCTTTTACCATAGTTACACTCTACTTAGGAATTTAATGGAGTGGTTTCCCGTTGTCTCCAGAGGACCATAAAAGGCAGTTATCGAGGAACTTGTAGCCATATTTAATTTTCATACACAAATAATACCTATATATATCGCCTCCGTGGCTCAGGCGGCAGCGCGTCGGGCCTCTTACTTCTGGGTTCCGTGGTTCAAATCCCGGTCACACCATGTGAAATTTGTGCTGGACAAAGCGGAGGCGGGACAGGTTTTTCTCCTGGTACTCCGGTTTTCCCTGTCATCTTTCATTCCAGCAACACTCTCTACTATAATTTTATTTCATCTGTCATTCATTAATCATTGCCGCAGAGGAGTGCGACAGGCTTCGGCAGCCGTCACAATTCTTATCCTCGCCGCAAGATGGGGGCTTCATTCATCCCAACCCTGACCCGGTCACTGACTCGAAAACAGGTTCTAGGTTTTCATTTCCATATATACCTATATTTAAAGCCAACCTAAGAAAGTAAAATTAATTTTCATACACAAATTAATGTAAAAGTACGTACTAAAATTCACTTAACAATGCCGACCCATCAAAAGGTTTGCAAACATAGATGTACAAATAACAAGGTAAATAACAGTAATGAATTATGTGCTGACCATATCGAAGTCTATTCGACTATCGGCGACTATCGATTTGTTGTGTAATGTATAGTATTATCTGAAATGACTGGCAAATTTCCCACAATAAACATAGTTCGTGAGAAGTGTAATCTTCCCAAGGACATCATCCTCGCTGATCCAGACTCCATCTCCCCCAAGGCACTCACTTGCTAATCGGTGCCCAGTTCTTCCTACAGCTTATGAAGACTGAAAGACGAACTTGCCCGAGCTATCCACCCACCCAAGAAAAGCATTTGGGATGGATATTAAGCATGGAGTTCTCCATCAAGTAGGGAAACATGAGGAAGGCGGACATGGACAAAGATCTCTTCTCATTATATCTGATATCTACCTAGAAACCCTGGTGCAAAGGTTTTGGTTTCTTGAAGTGAATCATGCAATATTCTTGCCAGCATAACGAGTGTGAGAATCTGTCCAGAAGCTTTAGTATACGGGATGAAAGTGTACGATTCACTGTTGAATTGTTCATAAGGATGTACACCAAATAGGGCAATTCAGAGGGTATCGATAGGCAAATTTTCTATTCTCTGTAACCTAGAATACATCAATTTCATGGGGGAGTATCAGGCATTTGGACACGTGCTTGAACTGCAGTCATCACCTCATGCTAAATACTACCTACCTTATCATGCTGTTCAAAAACACTGAAGTAGCATCACCAAGACAAGAGTAGTTTTTGACGACTCTACGAAAACCGACAATGAGATAGCTTCGATGCATTAATAGTAGGGCCTACAATCCAAGATGATATGTATTCACTATTCATGCTATTCTGTCTGCATAAAATAGCCGTCACAGCTGACATAAAGATTTACCGCTAAGTGAGAGCTCACAAAACACCTATCACTACAATGCATGTTCTGATAAGAAAGTCCTCTTGAAGATGCGCTTACTACAGTCACCTATGATACGTCTCAGCGGCCTTCTTAGAAGTAAGATGTCTCCAGCAGCTGGCAACAGATGAGGTGGTAGAATTCCCCGGAGAAGCTCCAGTTCTTGTAAACGACTTCTATGTGGACGATTGCATCTCTGCCGCAGAGATAGTAGACGAAGTCATAAGACTACGTAAACAACTTCAACAACTTCTCCAACGTGGGGGACTCACCTTGAGAAAAAGGTGTACGAATAGCTCAGAGCTTCTTGACTCGATTCCACAGAACGTGCAAGGGAACAAAATTTCTTAACTGACTTCTTCTTTTTCTTCTGCATCATCATCATCATCTTCTTCTTCTTCTTCTATTTCTACCGCTTTTCCAACATCTGTGGGATCGCGGGTGTGAACTGTGTCGCACATGTGGATTTGGCCCTGTTTTCCGGTTAGATGCCCTTCCTGACGCCGACCCTGTATGAAGGGATGTAATCACTATTGCGTGTTTCTGTGGTGGTTGGTAGTGTAGTGTGGTGTCTGAATATCAAGAGGAAACTGTTGGCACAAACACAAACACCCAGGCCCCGGGCCACAAGAATTAATCAGACGCGATTAAAATCCCCGAATCGGCCGGGAATCGAACCCGGGACCCACTGAACCGAAGGCCTCAACGTTGACCACTCAGCCAATGAGTCGGACGATTTCTTAATCGACTATGATAGCGGTATTGTCAAGACTTTGGGACTAACTTGACACCCTTACACTGACCAATTTCAAGTCATGTGTGACCAGAGGCCTTCGGTTCAGAAGGCTCTGGGTTCGTTTCCTTGTCGCGTTATTACAATATTATAATAGGGCAATAAAGACAGATAAATATCCTAAATAAGAAATTGCCTTCACTTTTACTTTGTGGTGGTGCTATACAATTTCAGAAAAGGGAAAAATCTTGGGATTATCATAAGTGACACACTACACTGCAGTGAGCACATAACAAGCATCTGTAGGAAAGTTCACGCATCATTTCACCCTCTCAAAACTCGCCAGTCACTTCTTCCACTAAGCATGAAAATTAAACTTGTCCAGACACCCTTATTTCCCCACACTTAATTATTGTGATATTGTAATGATAGATACCACCATGGAACAAACATTGAAATTACAGAGGGCAATGAACTCATGCATTAGGTTTGTATTTTCAATTACATTTTCAACTCATATCGCCCCTATTATAAAATTCTCTCCTGCTTAAAAATCGATAAACTACGATATCTTCACATTACAACTCTCGTATTTCGTCTGTTGAATGAATCTAAACCTCCTTCTCTCATGAACATAACATACGGCCAACTACTACACTCTCAATTCCTGTGCATCACTCACCTTCATTTAACCGTTTCTTTCTAGTGTCTTGTGCAAGACTATGGAATTCCCTTCCATTAAGTGTTAGGAATTCCATTTCTTTTGCTTCAATCAAGCAGTCATTCCGAGTTATCTATTAAATATATAACCATCTTATATGAACGGAAGAATGAATGCGATTAGGATTTATATTTTATTTCATTAATTTGTTGTAAGACATTTATTTTAGATATTATGTGCTTAAGTGTAAGAGAGGGGTGTGAGCCTTAACTTCGCCACAAATTAATACATGAATTAACAAATAAATATATACATACATATATATCAAATAGTCGGCAGTTTAGGTAAAATGTACATTTAAAATAGTCGTATTCTTCCTCTTCTTCTACTGCTTTTCCCACACCTGTAGGATCGTGGGTGTGAAGTGTGTCACACATGTGCGTTTGGCCTTGTTTTAAGGCCGGATACCCATTTTGATACCAGCCCTACGTGGAGGTATGTAATCACTATTGTGTGTTCCTGTGGTAGTTGGTAGTATGGTGTGTTGTCTGAATATGTAGAGGAGGGTGTTGAGGCAAACACAAACGGCCAGTTCCCGCGCCAGAAGAATTAATCAGACGAGATTAACATCCCTGACACGGCTGGAAATCGAATCCGGGGCCCTCTGAACCGAAGGCCTCTACACTGACCATTCAGCCAAGGAGTCGGAGTACTTTTTTATTTTTAAATAGTTTATATACATAGTTAATTAATTACATATTCAAGACATACTTTCTTAAAATAGTCTAATAATGTCAGATGTGGATTCAGCAGAAATTTTCCCACGTGATGTAATACTATAAATTCACAGAATCTCTGATAATTGTTAAATTTTGAAGTAGATTTCCTCAAAATGAAGGTTTTCGAAACTTAAGTTTTAGAATTTTGAAACGAAATAAAAGCCCCGGCGACGATAGAACAGGAAAGGGCTAGGAGTGGGAAGGAAGTGACCGTGGCCTTAATTAAGGTACATCCCCATCATTTTACTGGTGTCTAAACAGGAAACCACGGAAAACCATCTTTAGGGCTGCCAACAGTGGGATTCGAACCCACTATCTCCAGAACACTGGATACTGTCCACACTCAAGCGAATGCAACTATCGAGCTCGGTAGAGATGTTACTAACAAGTAAATTTTGTCTCAAGGGAAGGATCACTTTTCCCATGGTCTGTCATAATTATATGAATAACCCCCCCCCCACACACACACAAAGAAAAAGGAATAAGAAAAAATTGAGAGAAACATAATTTTTAAATTCAATTGTTTATACATTTACCTCTCCTCAGAACCACTAACAATTCTTCGAACATGCCCGTAACTGAACAAACACGTTTAAAAGTTCAGAATGGAAGTCCTGTACGTTGAAAAAAAATGTTCATGCCATACACTAAAATATGGTTGTAGTATCCTGCTGGATATCAGGCAATATTCTCATCATGGATGGGTAATCAACTCATTTCGTCAAAATATGGCATGAGTATACAGAGCCGTGCTTTGTTACGTGATTAATCTGCATCAAATGTTTGAAAATCGCAGTGGTGAACAGTGCTTCTAATTTTAACTTTGTGTAACTCCATACCCATCCTCGTAATTACTTCCAAACTTATTCAGGATATACACCATTGCAGATGAAACATGTCGACCGATGCTATATTTACGCCCACAATGAAAACAACGCCACGATGCACGCGAGAATATCTAAAATTAAACTAACTCGGTTTTAGAATCAATGCGCTAATATTGTGCTTGCCTGGCGTGAACGCAGTGTATTACCAGTGAGAACTTATCAGACAGGACTATGAAAAAGAAAATATATCAACTAAGAAATAATATTTCAGCTGAATTCTCCTAAGTCTTCAAATTAAGTTTTTACTTGTCTACATATAAACTTAATATTAAGTGCATAGTTCTGTCCTTTACCAGTTCAATTCCCGGCTCATCCAAAGATTCAAGTTCTGGCCATGAGGAATGAAAGAGACTCCAGCAAGTCCCTTTCGATATGAGAGAAAGGTATAGAGCGTTCCAACCTTAAATTGCAGTACAGCGTAGATGGAGCGCGCTGTTGCGAAATCGACTCGTGAAGATCACGCTCGAGTGTGACTCAAACAGGGAGTCACAGTTCCACATTTTTCGTTTGTAATTTTGTAATTTTAACTTCATTCATTCATAAATTAATATTTGTAGGATGGTAAAATAAATACAACGTACCTTAATCACTGGCGTTGCTCTCAGACATTGGACGTACACCTTCTGTCCTTTCTGCAAGGCCTGATGTTCCCGCGTTGAATGAACCGGCTTCGGGAGATGAATTGAGGATGATACGGACGATGAAGAAAGTCGTATTAAAAAATTTTCATCGTCGACATCGTCCTGTAATTCGTCTGCTTTCCATAAATCTCTTTCATTTTTCTTTACTTCGTTCACGTAATTTGCCCAATTGTCTTATGTTTTTATGGCATAAAAATGTTAGTTCAGCATTATGAACAAAACCATGTTCATTAGCCGCGTGGACTAAGGCAAATCACGGTCCTCGGCTTTTCGGTGGCCTAAGTCCCGAACTCACCCCTTCAATGGCAACTGGCCGTGCACTTTTCACTGTCGTATCCTTCCATTCTTTTGTCACTGTCTGCCCAATATTTACCCACGATTCATCTGTGTAAATTATAGCTTTATTTTGTGCCCTCAAACATTTTATCTCCCTTGAGATATCTGTGCCTCCAATTAATAATTTCATCAGTTTCAATGAAAGCTGCTTTATTACCCCGTCTTAAATAACGGAAGCCTATAGCATGTAAGAAGCGATACAACGTAGTTTTGGAAAATCGTGGCAAAGAATCTTCTCCATTTACCCGACTCAAAATCACGTTCAATGTCGGTGGTATGTTAGCAAATAAAAGAGAGTGAACCACCCGACGCACTCCACTTCGCACAATTTCTAATCATATTTAATTTTCCTTGCATTTTTCTGCCGTCCTTCTCTTTTTTTGCTTTTTTTTGCGGGAGTTCGCAAAGGACCATGTGTGTGTGTTCCTTCCTTATAGCATAGATTGTTCTTTCGGAACAACCTGTAGCTTTAGCTCTTTCACTGACTGCGCTGTTCATAGTCATAGTCTTAAAAAAATAATCCAGGATACTCCTTATAATATTGCGTTCTTTTCCCTGAGTTTACCTACGGAACGTTTCTTTTTAATTTGACGATCCATTGTACATCCTTCTGCACTTTTCCTTCGAACTAAGAACCAAGCAAGAGCAGAAACTGACAACTACACAGACTACACAAACACAACAAACACAATCCACTTGTCCTCAAGAATTATACATTTATTACTGATCTTGTCCGGCCCCATGGCTTAAGTGATTAACGTGCTGGCCTTTGGTCCAGAGGGCCCCGGGTTCGATTTTCGCCCGGGTCGGGGATTTTAACCTTCAATGGTTAATTCCAATGGCTCGGGGGCTGGGTTTGTGTGCCGTCTTCAGCATTAGAATTCATCACAGGTAGGGCCACATTCTTATAGACGCGCAGGTCACCTATGTGGCGTCAACTCGAAAGACCTGCACTCGGCCTCCTCGGAGGCCACATGCCATTAAATATTATATATCACTGATCTTTATATAATCAATCTTATAATACTGATAAAATGAACACCACTGCACACGGCTGTCAGTATATTTAAAAGCTCAGCCAGCCGAGTCACTCGTGAAACGTAAACAAACGAGACGTTCTCCCTGTCATAAATTAAGAGATAACGAGATAAAGACTTGAGGTATGGTTTAAAAATAACTTCCATATCCGAAGACCGTTTGCTTTGCTTTAACCACGCCATGATCCTTCTGCACTTTTTCTTAGAAATTAGATCCCCACGCACGAGCACGAACTCACGAACCACACAAACGAAATACACTTGCCCTCAAGAATTGTACATATGTCACTGATATGTATTTAATCACTATTATACATACTACTGACGAAATGAGCACTGCACTGCATGCGACTGTCTGGAAATGTTAAAAGCGCACATTTGGGAGATCATTACCGTACTTCAGCCAGCCAGACAGCCAGCCAGCCGAGTCACGCGCGAAACCAAAATTCAAGGATATATTCTTCCAATCACAAATTAAGAACTAAGCAAGATAAGAACTTCGGGATTGTTTTAAAAATAACTTCCATATCTGAAGACCATTTGCCTCGCTTTGACCCCCCATGTAAATTCAATAGGAAAGGCGCTGGCCAGCGACTAACTTTTTCGTGCCTGCACATAAAATTCCCGGAACATGACTGAAAATAAACGCATATAACTGCATTTTGTTATTTTTTAAATTTAAAAATAAACTTATCTACATCGAGCTGAAATATTTCTTTACCAGCAGTGAAAAAAATTAGGAAAATTATGAATATAAAATAGGAATTATGACATGATAAGTTCTATGCAATGAAGATTTTGCATTTGGCGAAACTTTCCATTATATTGCCATTTTCACACTAAATTATTTTTTTACATTTTTTTTGTTAACGTCATCAAATGCGCCTTGAAATTCTGTACACAACACGATATTCACCCATTTTAAACGATAACATTCTGATTTACGGATATTTGGCAAACCCGCTGCATGGGAGTAGGACAGCGCTACCCGCAAAACACGGGAGAAGGAAAGAGACGGAATTATCCCATTACTGCTGTACTGCAATTTAAGGTTGGAACGCTTTATAGTAGATGTGGAGAAAAAATTTCTTTTCGATAAAATGAGGTTATTTTTTTACTTCCGGGAATGAGATTCAAATTGACGAACTTACCATATTTGCTATGCCAGAGAGCCAGCCGCTGTCTGCTTCTGTGCGTCAGGGGAGAGAAGGGAAGAGTGGGTAAGTGGGAGGTGGGAGACAGAAGTAATGCTCGATGCGAATGCTGATGTTTCTTCTTGGTTTCACTTAGTAGCTCCAAGTCACAGCAGGCAGTGTATAGTTTGTTCTGCGCAAATTTACTATTAATAGGGGGAGAAGATGGACTTGTAGCAAGAATATAGACGTATTTACAGGTCTGTAGCGACACACCACACATTCTGAATGGAGTCCAAATGTCACTACTACACCGCTGTGAACTGTACATCGAAATAGGAGGGGACATATTGAACATCTACTGTAATCGAATCATTGGACGTATTTTTCCTTTGTTTAGTATTTCATTCCATTGGCAATCTTGTGAGTGATGGAATACACAATCGTGGAGCGGCAGCGTTGTATCTTCAAGCATGTTAAATAATAAAGAACCTTACTGCAACCAACAGACCAGAGGAGAAACGATCTGGCGCATTCCTTGACTGACAAGCGTGCCTTAGTTACAGTGTGTTCTTATACTGCGCGTGAATTTACGCCTGTTTAATAAAGAAACTCTGGATATTGCCTGTAATAATAATAATCGTATGGCCTCAGCTACCGTGTGCAGACATTTCAATTTGACGCCATCTGGCTGTCTGCTCGTCAATTTCGACGTTCCGTTTTACTCTAGGCCCCCACTAGATGGCAGACCGAGTAAACCGAAACTCTCTTGGGCGTCTATGGCTGAGATTTAATTAATTTTGTCGGGTAAACACCAAATGTGTCACCAGAGATCTTTTACATGCCGACATCGTACGACATGGAGTGTCGAATGGACTTTTTTCCGCCCTTCAAAAATCCGACTACCTCTGCCGGGTTTGAACCCGCTATCTTGGGATCCGGAGGCCGACACTCTACCGCTGATCCACAGAGGCAGCCTGTAAGAGACAAGAACAACACTGTGCGAGTCGAACGAGGTAACTTGTGCGCACGCTCGTAGCTTTACCTCTGCCTCCATTGTACCAACCATTTCGGCTCCCTCACCTACTCTCTCCTGAAATAGCGACTTGTACTCTGGCACAGCGAATACGGCGAGTGCGTCAATGTGAATCGCGCACCCTGAAATAACAAAGCAACCTCATTTTCTGGAAAAGAAAAATCTTCTCCGCCAATCCGATTGGACCATAACACGAAGTAAGGTAAGGGTGTATTCTCCTCGAAGGCAGGTCCGAAACTCCGCAGAGGTGTGCATGAGCCGGAGTTTACGTACGGTAGGGTGGCTAGTTCCTTTCCACTCCTCCATTCTCTTACCCCCCAGCAACAGGGCGTGGCAACCCATCCAAATCTCGACCACGACCAATGTTGCTTAACTTTGGAGATCTCACGAGATCCGGTGCTTCAACATGGCGACGGCCTTTGCGTAACACGAAGAATATCCCCTCATTTTTTGTCGATATAGTTCTGATACATCCCGTATAAAATCATCTTGCTGTGTTTTATTTCTACGATAATATTGACCTGTTCTTGATGTCAAATATCGGGCATGGCAAGTAAAGTCTAATGTTGGCTCCAGTTATTATTGTGCATTATTTTGTTCATTTGGCTGTTTCAGAATCAAGTGAATCGACTGACTGGAATTTGAAAAACAAGGTATTTTAGTTAAGGTTAAATTCCATTAGTATTTTAGCTACTCATATTGTCATTCCAGTTAAAGGTAAGGAGGTCTTGAGAGAAAGACCTGAACAAATGATAACAAAAAACGCTAATCTCCATTAATGATATCCCTAATCGAATTATGTGTATTACTAAGGCTGTAGTAAACGTTATTCCCTATAATTTATCACTCACACTTTTATCATAGGAAAAATAACGAAAGGACATGCCTTAACGCTGCTGAAGCGCCCACTATCTGTCAGACAGTCGTACGTTTGGTCGTCAACTACATCAGCATCAATATGAACCACTTGGCCGTCGCGAGGAGAAAGAGGTCCGGTTTACGATCCGTGTTATGTGGGTTCGGTCCTGGTCGATTTAGCCGATCCTTGAAGGACAGGGCTAGTATTTTCGCAATTAACGTCTTAAGTGTTGGGAAGTTAAAAACTTCTGGTGGCAAACACTGCGTCCACCCGGCGAAGCCGGATAAACGTCGGCAGCTACGCATTTTAATTATGGTATTTAGATCGTTAGCTGGAAACCAGCCGACCGGGCGAGTTGGCCGTGCGGTTACTGTGAGCTCGCATCCGGGAGATAGTGGGTTCGAACCCCACTGTTGGCAGCCCTGAAGATGGTTTCCCGTGGTTTCCCATTTTCACACCAGGCAAATGCTGGGACTGTACCTCAATTAAGGCCACGCCCGCTTACTTCCCATTCTTAGGCCTTTCGTGTCCCATCGTCGCCATAAGACCTATCTGTGTCGGTGCGACGTAAAAGCAACTAGCAAAAAAAATAAAAAATAAGAAAACTAGCCGCTGCATATTTCTCTTAAAATCACCTTTTTATCATCTTTTCAAGAATTAAATACCCGTTCTGGCTTCTTCCACAAATAAAATCAACAGAGCATTCATGATGACCGGCGCGAAATTATGGAATTCCCCGCCAGCTCATACCATAGAAACTAGCATGCTGTCAATATTTAAGGTCTGTCTGCTGAGGACACCCGACTGAATGGTTGAAATGTGAATGAAGGTGCGCCGGAGGATCAGTTAGGAAGTTTTAAGACCATTTCAGTAATAGAATCTAAGGGATAATGTTTCATTACAGCTATAAGGAAACATTTAAGGTTATTATTTATTATTATGTGTGTAGCATGATATGTAGTATTAACTGTGTATTGATTTTAAATAATTCTTGAAATTTATTAGGATCATGCACTGAATATTTTCATTTATTGCAGTACTTGGTTTCATTATTGTGTTTATACTTGCTCTTAAAGAATGTTCTAATTTTCTTGGAATTGAGTTTTCAGTATGTTAATGATTTGTCGTATACTTTAAATCTTAAGTTTACCTTAACTTATCCTAGATTTTAATATTAACTTAGTTTGTTATTTAAATGCGTTTCAACTCTATTAATTTATCTTCTTTTTATCTATTTTAGTATTTCAGATTTTATACGAAGTATATTTCAGTGTTAGACAGGGCCTAGAGCCCTAATTTCTCCACTGAAC
The DNA here is from genome assembly GCF_040414725.1 of Anabrus simplex. Classification (NCBI taxonomy): domain Eukaryota; kingdom Metazoa; phylum Arthropoda; class Insecta; order Orthoptera; family Tettigoniidae; genus Anabrus; species Anabrus simplex. The sequence goes on from NC_090269.1 coordinate 125,457,589, forward strand.
AAGACACTAATAAAAAAATAAACAACTCAGCCTTAAGTTCCCACCCTAATGATGCACTTCGATGTTAGAGGGCAACAGAACTGGGACATCGAAATCGATGCTCAGACCACTTAAATGGCACAATTCTTCGGAGCCTTTTAACCCAGAAGAATAAGTAATACTACTTCTATTAGCAATACTACTACTATTGTAAGAATATTAGACCATTACTGGGAAACGTTTACGTTTGGCATCGTGTTCTAATCATAACTCCCATTAAAAGGGAGGGTGTTGAGTGGATGACACCTAGTACTATTTCAAGAAATACAACCATCAATTAGAAGACATTGACTAATAATTCATCATCATCGTTATCATCCTGTCACTACGATAATTCTTCTGTAATGTTTATGCCTTCTTCATCTAGTCGCGATTTTGAATTTCCATACTGTGCTAAAATTTTCAAAATATATCTTCTAAGGGTTTTTTTCTTTGTCCATTCACCACAAATTTTCTCTTCTCTGGGAGCTTGTTATATCTGCTGATACCAAGTAAGTTGGCTACGAAGTTCGAGTCACGTAGCTATGAGCTTTATTTCGGGAGATGGTTTGCTCGAATCCTACCACCATCAGCTCTGAATATAGTTTTCAGACACCAGACACTCACTAGGGCTATTCCTCAATTAACGTCACGGTTACTTACTTCCTTGTCATATTTCTTTCCTTTCCCATCAGTGCCAAAAGACATAAATGAGTCAATAAGAAGTTAAAACTGTGGAGTAAAATGTCTGATGATATGGTCTACAAATTTAATTTTCATTTCTTAACAAAGTATTGATCTACTGTTTAACTATGAGTTTTATTCTTGCTTAGTTGTTTACTTTTTGTGTATTTCACATGTGAATTTTTGTGGTTATAGATTTCTGATGCTTAAATAGTAAAGTATATTTTCAGTATTTTATATTATTTATCAAGGTGACTTAGAATTAGTAATATAATATGTAGCCGGCTAAAGTCGTGCCAGCCTTTCAAGAATCATCTGCAAAATTTCTCTTTTCGATTTCTTTGCGGTCCATTCAAATTTTAATATCCTTCTCCAAATCCAAATTTAGAAGATTTTTAAAGGCGATTAACACCTTGTTTGACTAGTGTCGGGCTCTCACTTCCATACCAAAACATACTTCAAATAAAATATTTTGCAAATATCCTTTTTTAATGTTAAATGTAGATGTCTGTTAGACAAATCGTTCATTGAAAAATACCTTCACAAACATTACACAGTTTCAAGCCACGAATGTGAGTGTATTTAATGTACAAGAAGTGACATAATAATAGCAATAAGAAGAAGAAGAAATATTTTTCTTGGTATTAGGTTCCACTATTTACGGATTTTGAAGACGCCGAGATATCACAATTTTACCGGAAGAATGGTTTTACGTGCTAGTGAATCTACCGACCCGAGGCTGGCGTATTTGAACACCTGCAAATAGCATCACACCGGACCAGGATCCAACGAAACGTCCTTGCAGTCGGAAGACCAGCGCTCTTCCGCCTGAACCCCTCTGCCCGGCAAGCAGCATCAGCCGCAGCAGAAGCAGCGCCATATACACTGACTGACAGAGCAAATGCAAGACCAAGAAGGAGGGGTCAGAACTTTATGCCAATTGCAGGGTAGACTGACGTCACTGAGGTATGCTCATGATGTGAAATGCGCCGCCGTGCTGCGCACGTAGCGAAAGATAAATGGGACACGGCGTTGGCGAATGGCCCACTTCGTACCGTGATTTCTCAGCCGACAGTCATTGTAGAACGTGTTGTCGTGTGCCACAGGACACGTGTATAACTAAGAATGCCAGGCCGTCGTCAACGGAGGCATTTCCAGCAGACAGACGACTTTACGAGGGGTATGGTGATCGGGCTGAGAAGGGCAGGTTGGTCGCTTCGTCAAATCGCAGCCGATACCCATAGGGATGTGTCCACGGTGCAGCGCCTGTGGCGAAGATGGTTGGCGCAGGGACATGTGGCACGTGCGAGGGGTCCAGGCGCAGCCCGAGTGACGTCAGCACGCGAGGATCGGCGCATCCGCCGCCAAGCGGTGGCAGCCCCGCACGCCACGTCAACCGCCATTCTTCAGCATGTGCAAGACACCCTGGCTGTTCCAATATCGACCAGAACAATTTCCCGTCGATTGGTTGAAGGAGGCCTGCACTCCCGGCGACCGCTCAGAAGACTGTCGTGTACCGACCTCCCACGGACTCGAACCGGCGGACTGCCAGGTGGAAGGCAGCCGGGCTTCGCAGCCGAGTCTAGAGCTCAAGGTGTCAGAGGAGATTAATTAGTGTTAGAATAATGATAGTCATCGACAGGAGACACCTTGTAGTAATTGAGTAATTGTATAATAAGTATAATAATTATAGCTAGATTTAATAATTGGAAAGCAGAAGGAAGCTTTCAGTTAAGTATTGGAGAGCGGTTTGTGAAACGCGCTAGCTTACGAAAGCTGTTGACTACAATAAGATATTTACTGTGTGTCAACAAACAAAGTTGGTAGTATGCCGGCGAGCCAGGCGGCCGCCCGATAAACCGACAAAGGGACAAAGTGAGTACACGGCCAGTCAAGGCCATTACAGATGCGCTTTAGGAAAACAAGGAAAGATGAGGACAAAAGTAAGACAGAAGACAGTAGTGCCTAGGTAGCAGCACTTACTGTAACGACTATTGAGAATAGCCACTTGAGGGCGCTAGTGACTGGATGATCAGTTTAGCAATGCCCGTAAGACCCAAGGAGGTAGGGATAGAACTTTGAGTTCAGGAGCGGAGATATAACCCCTGGCCAAGATGGCGCGGGGCCTTCTTCCAGCCAGTAGTTCGTACTTGTCAGAACGAGATTCTGTTAGGGGATAGCGCAAGTGCCGCAGGGCAAGATTCAGAGATACACGTAGTAGGAAAGTAGGCGCGTGGAACAAGCTCGCTCTCTCTATAGATCATTACATTCAGACTTGTAAATATACTGTACATAGTAGTTTTAGTGTCCTCAGTAATAAAGGACAGGGAAACCATTTCATCTTTTATTTCGGGAGTTGCGGGACGAGTCATACCTACAAATTACCTTCCTACATTCCGCTCGGCAGGTCAGGTAATACTTCAACATACAACGGCCTGGTGACCAACCTACGAGATCGTCTCACAGGACAGGTAGGTCACGACAGGCACGTATAAAAATTTGGTGTCAGGTAGTGCAGGGTCCCGAGTTCGATCCTCGAACAGTGTCAACTCGCCGAAATAACGTGAGAAAACCGCGACTTCGTAGAAGATTGTCCGTAAGAGAACCGCGACTTCGCAGAAGATTTCCGTGTGAGAAAATCGCGACTTCGCAGAAGATTGTCCGAACCGCGCTACCGCGTAGTTTCGTTCGTGTGCCGCGCATCGCAGAAGAGGAGCATCACTACCGCAGCCTACTAAGCCAGCCCAGCAGAGGGGTAGCAGTCCAGTAGCAGACAACGCCATCCGGTGGAGACGCAGCACTACAGCCGACTACTCATCCAGCCCAGCAGTGAAGCAGCATTGCAGATTAAGGTAAGCTGAATATTTATTTCAAATGGCACGACAGAACAGTTCAGTACCAGCAGACCGGGGCACTGAGATGCTCGAGGACGAGGTGGAATCAGTAAGTATGAGTGGGCCTTTTGTTACAGTAGTAGAAGGACATCGTCTCATTGGACGAGAGTTTGATGGCAGTCAACCAGATAGATTGCATGAGTTCATAGCTAACGTAGATGCTGCTGTTCGTATGATGAAAGATGAGGATCAAGAGTTGTTTTTCAAGTACATTTTAACTAAGGTTACGGGCAGAGCCCGAGATAAGTTGTTGTACAGACGTGATATACATAACTGGGAGAAAGCCAAGCGGGCATTGATAGAATATTATGGCCAGCAAGGCACGTTAGATTTGTACATTTGTCAAATGTTCCAAACAGCGCAGGACCCGCGAGAATCAGTCGCACTTTGGGCGCACAAAATAGAAACATTGTCAGCTTCGTTTAGAGAGGCAATACTTGAGGATGAATTAGAGGAGGATCGCGATGCACAGCAAAGAATTACAAGAAAAATATGTGTAGCTAGTTTCATACAAGGGTTAGCCAACCCTCGAATACAAGCTAGGGTACAGTCAGAGAAGGGCATTACTTTTGAAAGGGCAGTTGCACTTGCACAACAGGAAGAAACCGTAATATTGTCAAAGAAGGCACGAGAGGGCCTACAACACAAACGTAGCTCAGGGTTTAGCAAGCGCAGACCAGAGCAGGAGCGTAGTGCAGCACCAAGGTGGCATACTAAGCCAACACATGCTAGGGAGCGCAGTGCAGCACCACAGTGGCATACTAAGCCAACACATGCTAGTGTTAGGGTGGTCTGTTACAATTGTAGCAAGGAAGGCCACATAGCAAGGAACTGTAAGAACACAGGAACGCAGGGGGCTCACACCACACAGACCGCTAGTTCCAATACAGCCACAGGGGGCACATCCAGTAAATTAAAATGTCGCTATTGTGGGAAGACAGGGCACATTGAACGTGACTGTAGAAAGAAACAAAGGGATAAGGAAACAGAGGTACGAGACACGGTGCGCATAGTACGTACACAACCAAACACAGTGACAAGGGAAAACAGAATTTGTTATCGTTGCGGCCAAAAAGGGCACATACAGGTGAATTGTCGACAAGGTGCACACACTCAAGGTGCACGCACACAAGGTGCACGCACTCAAGGTGCACGCACTCAAGGTGCACACACTCCGGTGATGCGAACGGATAGCCGTAGGTGCTACTCGTGTGGCCAACAGGGCCACATTCAGAGAAATTGTCGAAAAGCCCAAGGCAAGTCCACGGGCAACAGGGCCATGAAAGGCCAAACTCAAGGTGATCGCATAAGAGGCAAGGCCGTAAGATACAGAGCCCAATGCGAACATTGTGATAGATGGTCACACCGAACCCAAGACTGTTGGTTCAAAAAGAAGGGTGGCAGTACGCACGCCACGAAAACCTCCGTGGCTCAGGCGGCAAACTAGAACGGGCCCGTAGCAAGGGGACAGTTACGGAGGCCCGCACACCAGAAGGTCCCAAGAATTCTGACATAGAAGGCACGGTGCTGATCCAGGTCGCAAACCAAGGAAGACCGTTGAGATTTTTGATAGATACTGGGTCCGATATCAGCCTAGTAAAGAGGCAATCGGTACCCAAGGAATACATGATTGATGGGAGCAAATCAATTGAATTAGCAGGTGTAAGTAAGGGAATAATTTACACACAAGGTACTGTACGTTTTGCCATTGGAAACACAAGTCACACATTTCATGTGGTAGGGAGTGACTTCCAATTAACACAGGATGGTATAGTTGGGCGAGACCTCCTGACAGATAGCGTGATTGACTATAGGGAAGGTCATGTCACCATAAGAGGGCGACAATACCCTATGGGGGCACGAGAGACGAAGGTGATCCGTCTCGAACCAAGGACCCAGAAGGTCGTTGTTATAGAAGTAGATCGGAATCTACCCTTAGGAATTATTGAGAAGGAAGAGGTGATACCAGGGGTGTACCTCGCAGGGTGCCTAACCAAATCAGAGCGCCACGAAGCAGTGGTTAGCATGATGAATACCACTGAAAAGGCAGTGACTTTACACAGTCCACGAGTGCATATACAGGAGGTAGATAAAACCTGCCTGGCACAAGTGCGAAAGGTAGAGCAGAACAGTAGAGTGGCAAACGGAGAACCGGCCACTCAGAAGCCCCGATCACAGCGGGTGATAGACTGTTTGCGAGTTGATCACCTCACGCAGGTAGATAAGGAAGGGATATACGCCATCTGTGCTGAGTACAATGATATCTTCCATCTTGAGGGAGACAAGTTAACTCACACTGATGTACTACAGCATGAGATCCCTACACCCCAAGATCAACCTCCAATTAATGTACGACCATATAGACTTCCCGAAGCACAGAAGGGGGAGATACAAGCTCAAATAGATAAGATGCTGAATGATGAAATCATCACACCTAGCACATCAGCCTGGAATGCGCCATTACTTTTAATTCCCAAGAAATTAGACGCCTCAGGGAAACAAAAATGGAGGGTCGTGATCGACTTTCGAAAATTAAACGAGATAACGATAGGAACCAGTTATCCCCTGCCATTAATTTCAGAACTGTTAGACGCTCTTGGCAAGGCGAGATATTTTTCGACCTTAGATCTCGCGAGTGGCTATCACCAGGTGTTGTTGAAGCCTGAAGACAGGCCAAAGACAGCATTCTCTGCGCTAGGACGCAAGTACGAATTCAGGAAAATGCCCATGGGTTTGAAAGACGCGCCAGCCACGTTTACGAGGCTGATGAACAACGTGCTCACAGGGTTAACGGGTATAAAATGTCTGTGTTACCTGGATGACGTCATTGTGTACGGGAGTTCAATCCAGGAGCACAATGCAAAGCTAAGAGACGTATTTCAAAGGCTGAGAGAGAACACGCTGAAACTCCAGCCAGATAAGTGTGAATTCCTAAGAACCGAAGTAGCGTTCCTAGGACATGTAATTACTGACGAAGGTGTCTTACCAGACCCACGTAAAGTACAGGCCGTTAGGGACTTTCCGAGGCCGACCACTAGCCGCCAGATCAAGCAGTTCTGCGGACTGAGTGGGTACTATAGGAAGTTCATACCTAACTACAGCAAAATCGCGAAACCGCTGTATCAGTTAGTGAAGAAGGACGTTCCCTTTGTATGGGGAGGCGATCAGGAACAAGCGTTCCAGATACTAAAGCAAAAGCTAATTGAGGAACCTATATTGCAGTATCCGGATTTTGAAAAACCATTCGTTGTTACCACTGATGCGAGCAACGAAGCGGTTGGGGCAGTGTTGTCACAAGGACCTATCGGAAAAGACCTTCCAATTGCCTATGCAAGTAGAACGCTTAATAAAGCAGAAATGAATTATAGCGTAACTGAGAAAGAATTGTTGGCAATAGTGTGGGCAGTAAAGTATTTCAGACCATATTTGTTTGGTAGAAAATTCACTGTTGTGACAGACCATAAGCCGTTGAAGTGGGTCTTCAACGTGCAAGATCCGTCTTCACGCCTGCTAAAGTTCAGGCTGAAGCTAGCGGAATACGACTTCGACGTCGTATATAAGCAGGGCAAACAGAACTGCAATGCAGATGCCCTGAGTAGGAATCCCACTGAACCCAAGTGCCAAGCGCGAGTGGTTAACTCGGCTCAGCACAGGTCTCACCCAGAGACAACAGTAGAAACTCAGGCCTCAGACGAGAATAGGGAGGAGGTACTGTCTTCAAAACCCGAGGACGCTACGGCAGAGGGAATTGAAGCGGACGGTAGCGAGGTTTCCGAGGACGCTAACGCAGAGGAGATTTCGCCCGAAGGTAGTTTATCTGAGGAAGAGAACGAATTAGGCGAAGCTGAAAAGCTAGCCATTTTGAAAGAATGTCATGATTCTTTGGTGGGAGGCCACCAAGGAATAGCGCGCACGTACGCCAGGGTACGTGAACGAATTCAGTGGAAGGGCATGAAAGGGGACATTGAGCGCTATGTACGCACATGTCCCTCCTGCCAAAAGAATAAAGGGACCAGACCAGACGTCAGGGCTCCCATGAGAATTACAGATACCCCGAACACGGTCTTTGAGAAAATATCCCTAGACGTAGTTGGGCCTCTTCCGTTGACAGAGGCAGGAAACAGGTACATACTGACATGCCAAGATCAGCTGTCGAAGTACCTAGTAGCGAGTGCCATGCCTAATCAGGAGGCAGAAACCGTGGCACGGACGCTAATCAATAACGTAATAAGTATCTACGGGATACCAGAGCAGATTCTCACTGACCAGGGTAGTAATTTCATGAGTGATGTGTTTAAGACGCTGTGTAAAACGCTGCGCATTCGTAAAACACACACTACGGCTTTCAGGCCACAATCGAACGGTAGCATAGAGAGATCCCATAAGGTGCTCACGGAGTACCTAAGGCATTATGTCTGCTCAGGGGAGCAGAATGACTGGGACAAGTATTTGCCTACAGCTAGCTTTGTGTATAATACCACAAAGAGCACCAGTACAGGGTTCACACCCTACGAATTAATTTTTGGAAGGAAGGCAAATATCCCAGGTGTGCTGCAAAAGCCACCTGAAATGAATTACAATGAACACCAGAACGTGGTGGAGGAACTGACGGCACAGCTTAGGCGAAATCACGAGGCCGCCAGAAAGACCTTAATAGAGCGAAAGGAATTAGAGAAAGAACACTACGACAAAAAGCAAAATGAGGTCACCTTTCAGGTAGGTGATAAGGTTCTATTGCGCAATGACGCATTGCGAAGAGGAAAATCCAGAAAGCTAAGCCCACCATTCGAAGGTCCGTACGAAATAGTAGATGTTTCAGGGGTGAATTGCACCCTACAGATGAACAAGAAAGGAAAACGGGTTAAAGTACATAAGAACCGTTTGAAATTGTACTTGTAGAAACGAGAACTGGGAAGCAAATGGTAACACACATCCTGTCTTTACCTTGCAGGTAGACAGCAGATATGGCGCGAATGCTAGGATTGTTGTCCATCGTAGTAGCAGTGATAGTCGTGACGTCACATCGCTACAGAATAGCCGGAGAAATACTGGATGTCAAGGTGACACCATATGAGAGTACTCCAGGGGCATACTTCGACAATCAGGGTGAAATACAGTTATACCATACGGAATGGACATTAGTTACCTATGTAAACCTGAATAAATTAAGTGATGTATTTTCAAATGTCAAGAGACACATACACTGGACTCAATTAATATGTACACAGTTAGAAAGAAGTACTAACCTAACATGTCAACAGGATGTTAAAATGCTAAGTGCACAATTAGATAGAATTAGGGAATCGAAGGAATTAATTACGAGGATTACTAAACCAATAGGGGAAACGGATAACACTAGGCGAAAACGAGGCCTAATTAACGCAGTAGGTTCCATCACAAAGGCATTATTTGGAACATTAAGTCAAGAGGATGCCGATAAATATGAGTCAAAAATTAGTGAGTTAGAGCAGGAACAGCTTTCAATTATGAAAATTGCAAAAGACCAGATGATAGTAGTAAAATCAACATTGCAATCTATGAACAGCACCATTTACGATGTCACAGCCAATGAGCAGAGATTAACTCAAAACATTGCAGAAATTAGATCTTATCTTGCCAATAGCACGCTTCAGATTACAGAGGCACTTAAGCAAGTAGAATTAGAAAACTCAGTGAATAGGCATTTAATTGAGATTGAAGGCCTTCTCATACAACTGTATGAGCATTACAGTGTTGTATTATCAGGTATAATGAATGCTCAGGTAGGAGTCATTCAGGTGCAAATAATTTCACCAGATGATATTATCAAAAGTTATAAGAAAGCTCAGGGAGATTTCCCTAAAGGATTGTCCTTGCCATTTGATTTAAAATCAGCTTACGGCTACTTGATTTACAAGGTAGCCACAGTGGAAGTGTTCGCCAACAAAAATTATCTAGTGTACGTCATCAAGACACCCCTTACAGATAGGGTAACTTATACAATGTTTCACATGATTCCATTCCCCACGTATATGAAGAGTAATCCACACCATTTTGTTTATCTTCAAGAGACCAAGGACTATATCCTTATGGACAAAGAGAAACAAACTTATGTTCAGTTAGATAAAGATCAGGTAAATCAATGTAAGGTAGTAACACCCAGTTGGAAACTATGTCATGTTAAATTCCCTATTAATACAGTGTACACTCAAAAGAGTTGTGCAGTCCAGCTTATCTTAGGAGTTAGTCAGATTCCAGAATATTGTGATAAAAGAATACTTCCCGTTCAACAGCTCATGTGGATACCTATCAGAGCTAACAGATATATATACGTATCCCCAGAAGAAGTTAAAGTAACATGTATGTGTAAGGATACCACCAGTGATATCAGGTTAACAGGTACTGGTATTCTTGTTTTAAGTGCAGGTTGCACAGTATATGGGCCACATAGTAAAATACAAGGTGTAGGTGAAGTGAACACTACACAAAGTAAAGACTTTGTACCAGAAGTCACACTTGATTATGACTGTTGTGAACAAATAGGTAGTGAAATCAAGTTAGAACAGATACCCGAAATGAATAAGTTGTCCTTAAATAATTTGCTAAATCACATTAACGATTTACAATGGGCTACCCATAAGACACAAGAAGTGGAAGATATGGTGAGACAAAAAGAAGAAGAACTGCAAAGACAAATGGTCTATCAGCATATTAATGTATACAGATATATTGTGTGGATAGTTGTTGGTATCATAAGTTTAATTTTAATTTGTTACTGTTGTAATTGTTGCTGTCCGAAACTAGGGTTTCCAGCAAAGAGATGGTTTGATGATGCACGGGTTCATTGTCCTAATATATGTATAAAACAAACGGTAATCACGAAGGGAGATAAGGTTAAGACTTCAGATGAGGATTTAACTATATTCCAACGTCCCAGGCGGATCCGGGGACGCCCGGAGATGTCTGCGGAGATCATGGAATTACACTCCAGGCCTGCTGGGGGACGCCCTAGTACGCCTGTGAGATCTATAGAAGCAATAGAAATGGATGCAAGTGATAATCAGAGTAGAGAACAACCTTCCCCTTCACCACAGGGTCGCCGATCCTTACGTACCGGCAACATCAGAGTATAAATAGTGTAGGACAGAAATGGACGCAACGTATGGTTGCATCCATTTCTTCCCTAAGGGGGGAGATGTCGTGTACCGACCTCCCACGGACTCGAACCGGCGGACTGCCAGGTGGAAGGCAGCCGGGCTTCGCAGCCGAGTCTAGAGCTCAAGGTGTCAGAGGAGATTAATTAGTGTTAGAATAATGATAGTCATCGACAGGAGACACCTTGTAGTAATTGAGTAATTGTATAATAAGTATAATAATTATAGCTAGATTTAATAATTGGAAAGCAGAAGGAAGCTTTCAGTTAAGTATTGGAGAGCGGTTTGTGAAACGCGCTAGCTTACGAAAGCTGTTGACTACAATAAGATATTTACTGTGTGTCAACAAACAAAGTTGGTAGTATGCCGGCGAGCCAGGCGGCCGCCCGATAAACCGACAAAGGGACAAAGTGAGTACACGGCCAGTCAAGGCCATTACAGATGCGCTTTAGGAAAACAAGGAAAGATGAGGACAAAAGTAAGACAGAAGACAGTAGTGCCTAGGTAGCAGCACTTACTGTAACGACTATTGAGAATAGCCACTTGAGGGCGCTCGTGACTGGATGATCAGTTTAGCAATGCCCGTAAGACCCAAGGAGGTAGGGATAGAACTTTGAGTTCAGGAGCGGAGATATAACCCCTGGCCAAGATGGCGCGGGGCCTTCTTCCAGCCAGTAGTTCGTACTTGTCAGAACGAGATTCTGTTAGGGGATAGCGCAAGTGCCGCAGGGCAAGATTCAGAGATACACGTAGTAGGAAAGTAGGCGCGTGGAACAAGCTCGCTCTCTCTATAGATCATTACATTCAGACTTGTAAATATACTGTACATAGTAGTTTTAGTGTCCTCAGTAATAAAGGACAGGGAAACCATTTCATCTTTTATTTCGGGAGTTGCGGGACGAGTCATACCTACAAATTACCTTCCTACATTCCGCTCGGCAGGTCAGGTAATACTTCAACATACAACGGCCTGGTGACCAACCTACGAGATCGTCTCACAGGACAGGTAGGTCACGACAAGACTACCATTGACTCCACAGCATAGACGTGCACGCCTGGCATGGTGCCGGGCTAGAGCGACTTGGATGAGGGAATGGCGGAACGTCGTGTTCTCCGATGAGTCACGCTTCTGTTCTGTCAGTGATAGTCACCGCAGACGAGTGTGGCGTCGGCGTGGAGAAAGGTCAAATCCGGCAGTAACTGTGGAGCGCCCTACCGCTAGACAACGCGGCATCATGGTTTGGGGCGCTATTGCGTATGATTCCACGTCACCTCTAGTGCGTATTCAAGGCACGTTAAATGCCCACCGCTACGTGCAGCATGTGCTGCGGCCGGTGGCACTCCCGTACCTTCAGGGGCTGCCCAATGCTCTGTTTCAGCACGATAATGCCCGCCCACACACTGCTCGCATCTCCCAACAGGCTCTACGAGGTGTACAGATGCTTCCGTGGCCAGCGTACTCTCCGGATCTCTCACCAATCGAACACGTGTGGGATCTCATTGGACGCCGTTTGCAAACTCTGCCCCAGCCTCGTACGGACGACCAACTGTGGCAAATGGTTGACAGAGAATGGAGAACCATCCCTCAGGACACCATCGCACTCTTATTGACTCTGTACCTCGACGTGAATCTGCGTGCATCGCCGCTCGCGGTGGTCCTACATCCTACTGAGTCGATGCCGTGCGCATTGTGTAACCTGCATATCGGTTTGAAATAAACATCAATTATTCTTCCGTGCCGACTCTGTTTTTCCCCAACTTTCATCCCTTTCGAACCACTCCTCCTTGGTGTTGCATTTGCTCTGTCAGTCAGTGTAACTTCAAATTGTCATGATTTTGCACCGAAAGGAGGTTGTTTAACCTCACAGTAAGTGTACTAACTTAAGTCTGTATTAAATACCAGTAGACTGTGCATAATTTTATCTCATAATTAGTAAAAAGAAGCGAACGTGTAACCATCTGCTTCAAGCAGACGGCACTTAATAAGAGAACAATTGACATCATCACTATAAATGATAATGCGTAATAGTTAACACTAACACTATAAAGGTGATTCACCAAGTTAATAAATTATTATTGATATCCAGTCACTATCATTTCTATTTCTAGCTCACCGCATTCATTACGAAGGTAATAAACACGTATGCAAATCTATGGCATTAACTCATTGAAACAACTGAGTATCAAGAAGGACGTAATTATGCAGGGTATTCGACATGCGTAAATCAAAACTGTAAGCAACAGGTACATACATAACTTAGATGTGTGGACAGTTTATCAGATTGTTTCGACTTTGTGGTACTCATGATGTTCGCTGTTGTGTAGAATAGTAATTGATCACTTAGTATTTAGCAGTGTAATGATTTTTTTTAAATTTCGTGTGGCTATTTCTAGCCGAGTGCAGCTCTTGTAAGGCAGACCGTCCGATGAGGGTGGGCGGCATCTGCCATTTGCAGGTAACTGCGTGTTATTGTGGTGGAGGATAGTGTTATGTGTGGTGTATGAGTTGCAGATATGTTGGGGACAGCACAAACACCCAGCCCCCGGGCCATTCGAATTAACCAATTACGGTTAAAATCCCCGACCCGACCGGGAATCGAACCCGGGACCCTCTGAACCGAAGGCCAGTACGCTGACCATTCAGCCAACGAGTCGGACAGTGTAATGATGAAAAGTTAGTAAGACTCTTTCTATACTTTTATGCTTTCATAGATCTGATTCCTATACACATAAATCATTACAAGATTTTCAAAAATATTGACAAAAATACATACATTGACCCATGAGTTGTCAGTCTCTACCCACTGACGTAGTCAGTTTCTAGAAAGCCATCTGCAAACAATTGAACCATGGAAATAAAAACCCAGTAATTACAGTAAACCAAATTATACAGGACAATAACTATTTTATGGGCACATTTCCCATTACAACTTCTTGATATTTTTTAATCAATCAATCAATCAATCAATCAATCAATCAATCAATCAATCAATCAATCAATCAATACTGATCTGCATTTAGGGCAGTCGCCCTATCTGTTGTTTTCCTAGCCTTTTCTTAAATGATTTCAAAGAAACTGGATATTTATTGAACATCTCTCATGGTAAGTTCTTCCTATCCCCAATTCCCCTTCCTATAAAGGAATATTTGCGCCAATTTGTCCCCTTGAATTCCAGCTTTATCTTCATATTGTGATCTCTCCCACTTTTATAAACGCCACTCAAACTTATTCGTCTACTAATGTCATTACACGCCACCGCTCCACTGACAGCTCGGAACATATCACTTAATCGAGCAGCTCGTCTCCTTTATCCCAAGCCTCCCCAGCCCAAACTTTGTAACATTCATGTAACGCTACTCTTTTGTCGGAAATCACCCAGAACAAATCGAGCTGCTTTTCTTTGGAGTTTTGACCAGTTCTTGAATAATCAAGTAATCCTAGTCTGGGTCCCATACATTGGACCTATACTCTATTTGGGGTCTTACCAGAGACTTATATTCCGTCTATCCTTACTACAAACCCTGAATACCCTCATAACCATGTGCAGAGATCTGTACCCTTTATTTACAACCATATTTATGTGATTATCCCAATGAAGATGTTTCCTTATATTAACACCTTGGTACATACAATGACCCCCAAAAGGAACCTTCACCCCATCAATGCAGTAATTAAAACTGAGAGGGCTTTTCCTATTTGTGAAACTCACAACCTGACTTTTTAACCCCGTTTATCATCATTGCAGGCCTACCTTAATGTGTACAGTGATGAATGTGAAAGTAACGATAATTGGATATGATTTTAACTTTTAAAATATTATATGTGCTTGTAATTTTAGGTGGTTTTGATTTCCACAGTGTCGTAACAAACTCAAATCATCAGAACACGCTTCGGGACGTCTACTTCAATGTACATATACGTCACTTGTTTATAGTCTGTTATTCGATGTACACCAAAATTATCTACCCACATCTGTCTGAGGTATAATTCATCACAAACTTCCGTAATAGGAACGGGGAGAGTTCACTGGAAGTCAAAAGTTATGGTTATTTTTGTGTCATTCTCAACTTCTGTTGGCATGCGATAGTGCTGCCAACTAGCGGTAGAATATTTATGGAAAGAAGAAACTCGCTAAGTGCATGGAATAAACTGGTTTGTGATTTCAACGAAATAGTAAACAGTTTGTATATGACTAGTTTCGTTCTGTTTTGTGTACTTTATGCTCTACGTGGATAGTAGACTACACTTGAAATACACTGACTGACAGAGCAAATGCAACACCAAGAAGGAGTGGTCAGAACTTTATGCCAATTGCAGGGTAGACTGACGTCACTGAGGTATGCTCATGATGTGAAATGCGCCGCTGTGCTGCGCACGTAGCGAACGATAAATGGGACACGGCGTTGGCGAATGGCCCACTTCGTACCGTGATTTCTCAGCCGACAGTCATTGTAGAACGTGTTGTCGTGTGCCACAGGACACGTGTATAGCTAAGAATGCCAGGCCGCCGTCAACGGAGGCATTTCCAGCAGACAGACGACTTTACGAGGGGTATGGTGATCGGGCTGAGAACGGCAGGTTGGTCGCTTCGTCAAATCGCAGCCGATACCCATAGGGATGTGTCCACGGAGCAGCGCCTGTGGCGAAGATGGTTGGCGCAGGGACATGTGGCACGTGCGAGGGGTCCAGGCGCAGCCCGAGTGACGTCAGCACGCGAGGATCGGCGCATCCGCCGCCAAGCGGTGGCAGCCCCGCACGCCACGTCAACCGCCATTCTTCAGCATGTGCAAGACACCCTGGCTGTTCCAATATCGACCAGAACAATTTCCCGTCGATTGGTTGAAGGAGGCCTGCACTCCCGGCAACCGCTCAGAAGACTACCATTGACTCCACAGCATAGACGTGCACGCCTGGCATGGTGCCGGGCTAGAGCGACTTGGATGAGGGAATGGCGGAACGTCGTGTTCTCCGATGAGTCACGCTTCTGTTCTGTCAGTGATAGTCAACGCAGACGAGTGTGGCGTCGGCGTGGAGAAAGGTCAAATCCGGCAGTAACTGTGGAGCGCCCTACCGCTAGACAACGCGGCATCATGGTTTGGGGCGCTATTGCGTATGATTCCACGTCACCTCTAGTGCGTATTCAAGGCACGTTAAATGCCCACCGCTACGTGCAGCATGTGCTGCGGCCGGTGGCACTCCCGTACCTTCAGGGGCTGCCCAATGCTCTGTTTCAGCACGATAATGCCCGCCCACACACTGCTCGCATCTCCCAACAGGCTCTACGAGGTGTACAGATGCTTCCGTGGCCAGCGTACTCTCCGGATCTCTCACCAATCGAACACGTGTGGGATCTCATTGGACGCCGTTTGCAAACTATGCCCCAGCCTCGTACGGACGACCAACTGTGGCAAATGGTTGACAGAGAATGGAGAACCATCCCTCAGGACACCATCGCACTCTTATTGACTCTGTACCTCGACGTGTTTCTGTGTGCATCGCCGCTCGCGGTGGTCCTACATCCTACTGAGTCGATGCCGTGCGCATTGTGTAACCTGCATATCGGTTTGAAATAAACATCAATTATTCGTCCGTGCCGTCTCTGTTTTTTCCCCAACTTTCATCCCTTTCGAACCACTCCTTCTTGGTGTTGCATTTGCTCTGTCAGTCAGTGTTTTTTTCCACGATAACACCGAAAATCAAAGAAGTGGATTTAGATGCATTTTGGTTTCCATGATTTACTAATATTATTTAAATCACTATAACAATGATTTCACATTCGTCACATCTATACATGTTTCGAACCTCATTAGATCATCTTCAGAATATTGCAAAAATTTACATACATATTTTAGTTAAAATAATTTACAACTGAAGTAAGAATGGTATTACAAATGTTAAAATGTTAAAATGTTCTTATTAAGGAAATGTTTATGTATGCTCTTATAAGGACATGATATAAAATCTTCAGTGTGCACTATTATCCACTTGTCGTGGTGAACTCTTCATGTTATCATTAGCTGAAAGTCTACAAATGGGCTATGCGGTATCTGATTAAGTATTGATATTACGTAATATGGTTTGCTGCCAATAAGGATTACCATAATTGCGTATGTCTCTGTGGTATGATTGCCTTCTTTGCCCAGTTTAACTATTTGGTGACATGCGTGATTTAGTACACATGATTTAATTACGGAACCTCCACCATATTTTGCAAGGAATCTAGTCTGTTTACCTCACATACCTTGTGACAGTACAGAAATCACAGTCACAATGGCTATCGGACATATATCACTCACAATAACTACAGGGGACTGGCACAACGAAGACTTATCCAAAGCATTACGTGAAGAACCAGTGAGAGATAGTCTAGATTACTGAAATTATTCCCGTCTGTGAACAACGATCGTGGGCTAATTTCAATCCCACCATTTGAATAAAGGTGCAGGGAATGGGGAGGAAACGAGTATAGTGGAATCACAACATATTAGGCTAGTAAAAATCCTGACTCAAGTCCTATTTAACATATAATATAGATTGAACCGAGAGGCGTATTAGGACGGAGAACTCCTGGGATAATCCATCATCAAATTCGAAGCTTTAAAAAATAACGGTCAGCATTTCTCCCATTATATCTTCCAAAGCTTGCCTAGAGAAGGATATGGGGCTATGCTTCAGATGAGAACAATCGAATATGCAAATATTGTAGAATGGCTTTTAGTGTCTGCTAAGCATATAAAATTGTCGAACATAATTCATGAAGGCAACTGGAACACTCAGAATATTATTTGTACAACTGCATTAGCGTCACACCGACATCGATAAGTCACATGACGACGATATAACAGGAAATGTCTAGGAGTGGGATTGAATCGACCGTGGCCTTCATTAAGTACAACCCCAGCTTTTGCCTGGTGTAAAGATGTGAAACCACTGAAAATCATCTTCAGGGCTGCCGACTGCTCGCTTCGAACTCACTATCTCCTGAATCCAAGCTGATAACTACGTGATTCAGACCGCGCGTCCACTCGCTCGGTCTTACAGTTATTATTCTGGCAGTAATGTCAGACCTGCAGCTAAACATTTAGTCAATGAAACAGAAATAGAAGGCCACCGTAGCTGAATCGATAACGGCATCGAACGCAAAATCTGAAGACTTTGAGTTCAGATCTCACGGAACCTGACTTGCCAATTTATCTCTATAAACAACATCTCTTAGGCCTGTACTATATGTATCATGCAAGTTCCAACAGCTGTAAACCTATCTGCAGTATGTCGAAATATAGTTTTCATATTCATGACAGTATGATTACTTCTGTTATGCAGAAAATTGAATGGCATGTTCTTATATTTAATACTTCTATCAGTCCATTGTTGCACTGAGAATCCAAATTATGATCAGAAATGAAGAAGAAATAATAATAATAATAATAATAATAATAATAATAATAATAATAATAATAATAATAATAATAATAATAATAATAATAATAATAATAATAATAATAATAATAATAATTGTAAGAGGGGTACACATTCCGCGGCTATTTAAGCGGCGCGCCTTCTCTACGGCTATCTATACCAATAGACTTGAACTTGTAAACTCCCAAATAATTTCGTCTCCTATAGTTAGATGGCTCTACCATCGATATGTTAGCTCACTCTCCCAGACTAAAAACTAACTACTCGATAGAGTAATATTTATTTCAGTAGCTGGTAAATCATTTTCCGAGGATTATTTTTTTATGTACCGAAGTTCTCAATAGGGGCTGCCTGGCCGAGGTGGTAAAGGCGTGCTCGGTTCGCCCGGAAGGACGTGGGTTCGAATCCCTGTCAGGAAGTTGTGAAATTTAAGAAACGAGATTTCCACTTCCGGAGCTGCACATGGCCCTGAGGGTCACTCAGCCTACACAAAATATGAGTACCAGGTTAATTCCTGGAGGCTAAGGCAGCCGGGCGTAGAGCTAACCACTCTACCCCCTCACGTGCCGCGGTTAACAACGGTGGAAGCCTTTACCTACCACTCCTCCAAGGGCCTTCATGGCCTCTACGGAGGTAACTTTGTCTTTGGTTTTGAAGTTCTCAACAATTCAGCTGGTTCCTCCTCGATTGAAATCTACCTATCAGAGGCCTGTAAATATGTTCTCTTACCTATCAAAACCGGGAGTGTGTAAAGGAATCCAGCCTATTAGCAATGAGTTCTGGAAGCTTGCCCTTACGGAATTATAAAAGCAGGGCACTTAAGGGCTGTCTTGTCCGGATTGTCCAGTGCTTGGGCGTGCGACTTGACGGAAGACTAGGAGGCAGGGGCGCGACCTGCTTGAAGAACATCCAGTGATACAATGTAATGGCAGAATTTACCTATAAACATGTGATAGCGCCTGCGGTTAATTTGAGGGCAAAGTTTCAGCACTTTTCCTTTTAATTTTGTAGTAGTTTCAATGTAGGTTTTTCGGGAAGTCTAAGGACTCTATTTCTATTCCCTACTGATTATATATAATGTAAGGGAACGAAAAGTGGTGTTCCTCTCTCGTCTCCCATTCAAGCTTGCACTGGATGACTAATGTTTTCAACCACAAAATTTTGCAAATCTTGCCTTGGCTTTAAATGTTCCTCCTCTAGTCACCCCCTTGTTGAGGGATTAGCCTTTGAATCTTTGGGCTGTAAGCCCACTTAGGAGTGCTGGTGTTTCACCTCCTTGTCTTTTGTGTATGGCCGGTTATGTGCAACCTTTCCTGTTTACTACTAAGGCCATTTTGTATGGGCAACTATGCACCTGTTTATTCTGCAAACGTTTCTTCGTTTCGGTTCCCTTTAGGAACAGTGATCAATCTTATTAGTGAGCAATTGATAAGCCCACCATGGGGCAACTGTGTACGAACACTTTAAAGTGTGACCAAGTGTAAGTTAATTGTATCAAAAGAAACGGATTGCCTATTAGAGGCTAGACTCTTGTATTTTGGAGTTCAGACTTCTGTGCAGCATACCTGCTCGGAGCAAATCTTGCTCTTGTAAAATACTGTACCTGTCTGGAGGAAATACGCTTATCTCTATGTAAATTAACAACCTTGTAATAAGTTTTTGTACCTGATGTTCGGACTTCTAAGTCCCCGGTATTGTTAGAGCCGACGAGCTCATTAATAACCTGTTCTATTGTTTGTTATTCATTTTCTATCTCTGAATTTAAAAAACCGGAAAGAAATAAAATTTTCATATTTGTTGTCTTAAATGCTGCTCTAAGTAATTCTTCCCCTGTGGGTGGGGGCGGTAGAATAACACCCACGGTATCCCCTGCCTGTCGTAAGAGGCGACTAAAAGGGGCCTCAGGGTCTCTGAACTTTGGAGCGTGGGTTGGCGACCACGGGGACTTTAGCTGAGTCCTGGCATCGCTTCCACTTACTAGTGCCAGGCTCCTCACCTTCATCTATCCTATCCGATCTCACTTGGTCAACTCTTGTTCTTTTCCGACCCCCGAAGCTATTAGGTTTGCGAGGGCTAGGGAATCTTTCATTTTCACGCCCTTCGTGGCCCTTGTCTTCCTTTGGCCGATATCTTCATTTTTCGAAGGGTCGGTCCCTTCCATTTTTTCTCTCTGATTAGTGTCATATAGAGGATGGTTGCCTAGTTGTACTTCCTCTAAAAACAATAATCACCACCACCACCACCATCTAAGTAATTCCTTGCCTAACCATTCAACCCAGGCTCTTCCGTTTCCTCTGTGAGCCACGGAAACTCCGTGACAATAATAATGGCTATGCATGTATGTATAATTGTAGTTAAGAGGGTTAAGGTATGTATTTTCTTCCACCACCAGCATATCAAATGTACGTGTAAGTGCCACTGTATGTGATAGATGTCTGTTACCTGTCTTGTGCGTGTAATGAGTAGTGATGATAATGATGATGATGAAGGCAATGATAATGATGAAGAGCGGTGCGAAACCTCTGACAGCACATCAAGAGGATATCAGAATTAACGTTTCCCCGGCAAGGACAGGCTACTAATAGCATGGCATCATTCTCTCTATATACAGAGGAAATATGAAATAAGGTTAGAACTCTAGGTGAGTAACAGGCTAATTGGGATATTAACCGATTTTAGCAGCAGTTTTGCGTCGCATTTATGACTTATGAGAGAGAGATCCATTCTTATCAAATATCCAGCACCGACAAATACCAGGGTACTGCGGGAAGCTATCCAGAGGGTATAGTTTAATATCTCTACCGAGACCCTCTGACCAATTGTAGAAACTAGCCCATGTCAATTTATTGCATATATCCTACTAGAACGAGCGATAAATTACCTCATTAGATATTAATACTACCAGGTGGTCGTAGTTTGAATCCCAGTCAATTTATTATAAACGAATACGCCACAAACACACAGCCAGCCCCCGAACCATTGGAATTAACCAATGAAAGTTAAAATCCCCGAGTCGGCCGGATTCGATCCTGGGACTCACTGGAACAAACCATTTATCCATGGATCCGGACGATTTTTGGAATGAAAATACACGTCTGTCTACTTCAGATTCCACGTAAAGCCGCAGCTCCGGTGGCTATGAGCATGATATCAACAGCCTCGTAAAATAAACTTGCTAGCGATTTTTAGATAGGTATCCCATTATTTTTGGCATCTTATGAAATTTTACCGAATTTATAAGAACTGTTTCAAAGATGTGTAAAATTTAATACATTTGTAAAATGTTTGTGCTAATGGTAGTGATTTTGTGTTTTAAGGCTAAAATAATGGTATTATCAGCTACTCTTGACGCTAAAAGAAATATGAAGCGTTCCAACATTTCTGATATCTCAGCTAAGGAAGAATCATAAAATTTGTGAATAAAATGGAATGTGTGAAATATAACACCATTAGAGTCAAAGGAAGTTGATGATCGCAAGTCAGCTAGGAAGATTAAAAGAATTGTGGTCTGAAACAAATATGTATAACGTATATTAGACTCAAATCGGGTTCCATAGACTTCACTACTTGTTAGCAAGATTACATAATTGAAAACTGAAAGAATGACATTCTATTAGTATTGAAATGAAGTGCGTCGTGATGAGGATGCAATGAGGATGAAGACAAAACACACCCAACCCCCGTGTCAGCGAAATTAACCGCTGATGGTTAAAATACCCGACGCTACCGGTAATCGAAAGCGGGACCGCTGTGACCAAAGGCCAGCCCGCTAACCATTTAGCCATCTGGCCGGACTCTATTAGTATTAATATTACTGCACGTTTCGCAGAAATGTCATTATATGTTCTTATAATAATATTTATTATTACTGTTATTTTACTATTATTGTTATTATTCCTCAAATGATTGAGGTTGCCAAACTAACAGATAAACATCATACAATATGTGATACAAATAGCATACAACATAATTTAGTACCTAATCTCATTGCAATACAGAATATGTTATACAAATATCACACAATATATTTATTTCTTTTACCATTTGCTTTACGTTGCACCGACTCCTATAGGTCTTATAGCGTCGATGGGACAGGAGTGGGAGGTACAGCCCCCGCATTTGCCTGGTGTGAAAATGGGAAACCACGGAAAACCATCTTCAAGGCTTCCGACAGTGGGGTTCGAACCCGCTATCTCCCGGATACTGGATACTGGCCGCACTTAAGCGACTGCTATCGCTATCGAGGTCGGTAATATATATTTAGTACCTAACCTAATTACAATACAGAATAAAAGGTGAACTATAATTTTAATGAGAGAAAATGGGAGAAAACAAAGAAGAAGCAGATAAAATGGGTGGAGCGTAGAGGTTTTCAACGTATGTATGCTCCAGCTCACAATGGTGTTATATGGCATACCAAAGCGTCGTTAGTAGGTGACCAGAGGTTTAGGAATGGTTCCCCTTGTACCCAAGGTGAACCCTATGACATCGATGTCCTCAAGGTGGTACTAATTGAGGTAATGGGGAAAGGTTGGTGACTATATCCTCTTTATTTTTCTTTGTCAACTTCAGCGGGAAATGGTAAAATAAATGCAAACAAGGCCAAGTTCATGATCTTCAGCAGATTGAGGCAATCTTATAACTTGATCCTGAGGAAGAAGTGAACAAGAGGTTAGCAATAGCACTAAAAAAAAAAAAAATCTTTCTTTTGTAATGACTACCTAAATTTAAAAGACAAAGGATGCTCAAGTGTTATATATGTCCACCGCTGTGGTGTATTGGTTAGTGTGATTAGCTGCCACCCCCGGAAACCCAGGTTCGATTCCCGGCCCCGCCACGAAGTTTGAAAAGTGGTACGAGGGTTGGAAAGGGGTACACTCAGCCTCTGGAGGTCAACTGAGTAGAGGTGGGTTCAATTCCCACCTCTGCCATCCTGGAAGCAGTTTTCCATGATTTCAAACTTCTCATCGAGGCAAATGCAGGGACGATACCTAACTTAAGGCCACAGACGCTTCTTCACCTCTTTCTTGTCTATCCCTTCCAATCGTCCCATCCCCCCACAAGAATCCTGTTCAGCATATCAAGTGAGGCCGTCTGGTAGAGGTACTGGTCATCCTTCCCAGTTGTATCCCCAGACCAAGAGTATAAAGCTCCAGGGCACTGCCCTTGAGGCGGTAGAGGTGGGATCACTCGCCGAGTCCGAGGGTAAAACCAACCCTGGAGGGTAAACATATAAAGAAGAAGCGTTATATATGGTTAGTTTTACTATATGGTGCGGAAACATTGAACCCTCAAGAATATATGTGAAACGCTTGGACGTAACGGAGGATGTTCAAGATTTCATGGGTTGCTTGACTAACGAATCAAGAAGTACTCAGCAGGTAGGGAATTCAGTCGGACAATAAATCGCCGTAAGACTTCTTACCTAGGCCACATCATCAGAAATGACCCTTGTCTGATCTTACAGTGGATTGTACAAGGCAAAATACAGTGTCGAAAAGGTGTCGGGAGGTGTGGCAACATCAAAGAATTGACTGGAATTCACAGTGTTGAAAGACATTTCCATCCAGCAAGACATCGCACAACATTTGTCAGCCGGGGTGACTAGCTCAGACTATATAGCGCTGGCCTTCTGAGCCCAACTTGGTAGGTTCGATCCTAGTCCACCCCGGTAGTATTTCAAATTGCTCAAACATGTCAACCTTGAGTAGGTAGATTTACTTGGCACGTAAAAGAACTCCTGCTGGACAACATCCCGGCACCTTGGCGTCTCCGTAAACCGTAAAAGTAGTTAGTGGAACTCAAAAACAGTATCATTTCTTTATTTACAGGATTGTTCCCCTTAAGGAGACCGATTGAACTTGAACACATAATGTCATCTTCGGGCGTTTTTCCTCTTATCTTCCCAAAATCTCGTCATTGTCTCTGAATGCTCCTTCTTCCGCTCCTCTGCTCACTTTTTTCCAGGTTGTCCTGATATCCTTGACTCAAATTTTACATTTGTGATTTTATTTCGGCTGTAACGGTTCAAATCCCGTTACAAGATGATCTCTGTATTTTTATTATTTTATTATTTTATCTGTATTATTATTATTATTATTATTATTATTATGTCCGTATTATTATGTTATCTGTGATATTGTTACTATTATTGTAATTATCCGTTTTATTCAATTCGATTTTGCAATTGCCTGTTGCTTCTAAGATTGTACTTAGATGTATGCATATATACGTATGTGTAGAATAACACTCAATACCTGTACAGTGAGAATTGTTGTATATATCAGAGATTGGAAGTGACGTTGTTATATTGCTATACCACTGGCGATTCTGCCAAGTCATCGCCAAGCCATGGCTACGTCATCGTATTTAGTTAGGATTGAGCTCACTGTCTTTGAGAAACCCAACGAGCCGGCGGCGGTTTCACAACTGTATGTAATGTTTGCCGCGTTGTGGGAGTATGTCATTGTTATTTCTGGAGATTACGTAGCTGTGTCAACCAACGTCTATAAAAAGTGGATGCATATTGTAGCGTCAGTCATTAGTTATACGGATGCAGTACAGTGAAGAAGTCTACTAGATCAAGAGGCCTTAGTTGGTCAGTCAACCAGTGTGAACGAGAGATGGTGAAGTCTCAGTGAGCCATTAATTATTGGTCATTGAGAGAGTGAGACCAAAAGGTTGGTCGCTCACTCAGTTGAAGACACGGACGCAAGGGCTTACCATGAAGTCATAGAGGGCAACCCTGGACCTGCCAAGAGGTAATACCATATTGACTTACAAAGAAGTCAGATGATATGGAGGAGAAGCAGTCACAAGGATGTATCACCAAGTTAGGCGTGACACATTTACAGTAAACACCAGATCAATGGATTACGTCGTAATTACACTTAAAGTGTTGAAGGTACAGTCAAGTGAATAAGTGAGGGAAATATTTCGTATAAATTGTTAAATGTCCGGTCAAGAAGAATTCAAATTCATGCCTAGTTTCTTTCAGTTGCAATGTCATAATTTCATATTCTCATCTGTTTTATCGCAACAAGACTCACTATTTTTTTATATATTATTTAAAGAATATATTTTGTTCTATCAAACGAATTCATAGTTTTATTTCAATTACAGTAAAATATCTTAACCTCAAAATTAATGGGGAAACCGAACGCCAATCTCCTTTTCCCAGAACTTATATGGTATGTTGTCAAAAGTAAGCTTATTACCCCACACCCTAGAGATAGTCAAGAGTCTCATTCTATTATTGCTGTACTGAGTGACAGCTGGCGCCCTTCAAATAACGTATGTGTAAGTAAGCAGGTAACAAGTAAGTGTGAGTACAAGGTCCGACGAGTGTGTATTATATTTAATGAATGTTAATTTTCAGATTTTCCATTTTAAATGCAGATATTCAGATTTTCCATATTAAATTCAGATTTATATGTCTCAAAAGTTAGTCAGCGAGTCAAGAAAAGTCTCACGGTGCTCGGTGCGATCCTCGAGATTCGCTATGTTGATTTGTTGTAGGTCCCTGTGAACCTCTTTTAGCCATTCCGTACAGCATTTACTCTTTGTTACGATGTTGAGTAGTTTCTTTGCCGTTCTGGAGTTGTCCATGCTGTAAATGTGTGCCTAAAATATTATTATTATTATTATTATTATTATTATTATTATTATTATTATTATTATTATTATTATTATTATTATTATTATTATTATTAGCATTCACCACACGGATCGCCAACGTCAGGTGACCTGATATGGAATGTTGAAGAAGAAGATTAGTATAATAATAATAATAATAATAATAATGATTTCAAGAATCTCGTGTGGCTAGTGCAGCCGAGTGCAGCCCTTGTTTGGCAGACCGTCCGATAAGGATGGATGGCATCTGCCATATGTAGGTAACTGCGTGTTATTGTGGTGAATGATAGCGTTATGTGTGGTGTTTGAGTTGCATGGATGTTGGGAACAGTACAAATCCCTGCCCGCGAGCCACTGGAATTAACCGATGAAGGTTAAAATCCCCGACCCGGCCGGGAATCGAACCGGGGACCCTCTCAACCGAAGGCTAGTACGCTGACCATTCTGCCAACGAGTCGGACATTAGTATAATTAGATTAGTTCATAATAATATTAGTATATCTTCAAAGGAACGTAAACAGTTAGTGCAAAAGGTATATGAAAACAATAACATCAACTTAAGAGTGAACATATTCTGAGTATGCGTTCATAAACATAGAAATGGGGACTTAGCCAGAAAAGTCGTTAATATGGAATTAATCATAATTACTACCCTACTTTCTTCCAACCTAACAGTGGCTAGTGATGCCGACGATATTTCAAGATTTTCCTGAAGCCTCTTAAAGTTTTCTAACCATAGGTAAAGGTTATTCTGCCCGAAGGCAGGTCCGAACCTCCGCAGAGGTGTTCCTGAGCCGGAGTTTACGTGCGGTAGAGTGGCCAGTTCCTTTCCGCTCCTCCATTCCCTTACCCCCCACCAACAGCGCGTGGCAATCCATCCAACTCCTGACCACACCCAATGTTGCTTAACTTCGGAGATCTCACGGGATCCGGTGTTTCAACATGGCTACGGCCGTTGGCTTTTTTACCATGACCATCGAATATCCATGCACACAATTAAGTTTTGTAATTATTTGATGTTCTTTATGTTTGAAATAGATATCTGACATTTTTAAAAATATTTCAGATATTGCTGAGTTTGATTTAAATTGAATTAGTCGTTGCGAAGACCGCCCTTGTAGTGTTTAATGTTTTTCTTACAATCTGCTTTACGTCTCACCGACACGGATAGGAGATATGGTGGCGATGGGATAGGAAAGGGCTAGGGGTGGGAAAGAATTGATCGTGGCCTTAATTAAGGCACATCCCCAGCATTTGCCTGGTGAAAATCGGAAACCACAGAAAACCATCTTCAGTGCTACTGACAGTGAAGTTCAAACCTGCTATCTTCCGAATGCTAGCTGCTAGCCACGTGACCCAAACAACGTGAACACACGCTTGGGGAATCACCTGGTGCAATTCTGTACCAAAATACAGTTTAACCTCGATATCTCGAACCACCTCGCGAGCTAAATTTTATTTCGAGTTCTCGAAATTTCGAGATATAGATAATACCGTTTTTGAGGATGTATAACACATAATTGTATCATATGAATCTACGGGTATATACTGAATACATTATTTTTAACAGTATTTAAAAATATACAAACAAACTCTGTTTTACAACATCACTTTAATTATAACCCCTATTATAGTAACTTTTTAAGTCCGACTCGTTGGCTGAATGGTCAGCGTACTGGCTTTCGGTTCAGAGGGTCCCGGGTTCGATTCCCGGCCGGGTCGAGGATTTTAACCGTAATTGGTTAATTCCAATGGCCCGGGGGCTGGTTGTTTGTGCTGTCCCCAACATTCCTGCAACTCACACACCACACATAACACTATCCTCCACCACAATAACACGCAGTTACCTACACATGACAGATGCCGCCCACCCTCATCGGAGGGTCTGCCTTACAAGAGCTGCACTCGGCTAGAAATAGCCACACGAAATTATTATTATTATATTATTAATAACTTTTTAAAAGACTGGATACAGTACATACAAACAAGAAACATACCTTTGCAAAACATTTGTAAGTCTCTTCTGTTTGTTCCTGTTAACCTTTCCTCCCATCACGATGAAACTTCTCGTCAATAACACGCAGCTTGTCATCCGCGACTTCAGGGGTAATTAATTCACACCCGGGAAACAGCGAGGCTTCGCCGATTTTCAAATCATTAGAAATTTTAGTTTTTCGGTTCCCGTCATATTAGCTCCCAGTATCACTGTAAACTTTTCTCTACCAGTTAACTGTTCCTCACAAACCACAAATGCCGTATTGCACAGTTTATGTTGCACAAAATTCGAGTTACAGAGTATTCCTTGCTTCAAGGGAGGAAATGTTTGCTTCGAGAAATTCGTGCAACCAAAGTTCGAGTAATAGAGAAATAAATACACATGAAGAATAACACAAACGGCCGAGAAATTTAAGTTACTTCGAGATACTGAAAATTCGAGTAACGGAGGATCGAGATATCGAGGTTCAACTGTACATATCACTCTCATTCGGCTGAACTGCTTAGTGGGTGGTCACGAAATAAGTCCAGTCATAGCACGTACCTGGCCTTGAACATATCTTAACTAAGTAATAAGACATGTTACTTAGGTGACGTAATTCATATTAAACATCAATAATACGTATTTTTGTGAACCCACGTCACCGGCTACCTCTGTGATAATACTAATCATGAATTTTAATGAGGCTACTACGACTTTCTTTTGTGAATACAATACTAACCGATAGGGCCAGAATTCTGTCACTGACGTTCTGTATTTCGCTGCCATTGTAACGCCCTTCTTAAGAGAGCGGCTGGCCGGTGTAGCTGTTAAAACGCCTGTGTGATGACTTCATTTCTATAAACGTGCCTCCATTCCTTGCACTACTTTTCACTGTCAAACTTTCATGATGAGACCAGCTTAACCTTGAGACGGAAAGAAGCATGACTTGTGCTCCAGGAACAAGTTATGATTGGATTTCAGAGATAATACGTTGGGCCCTTCTATCCACGTACAGGCAAGGCCATAAAATATTACACACCCACTGCATGCAGAGCAAGTGGAAATACATTGTGGTGTATATTTTTAGCGTCTTAGTAATTCAAGAATTATGTAACCTTAATAGTACCTTTTACTTCCTCTTCTTCTTATTATCCTATTCTTATTCTTCCTCTTCCTTTTTACCTGTCTTTATCCGCTTACCTTGGGTCAGCTCTAGATGGATACGAATTAAGCCACTTACGACTTGATGTCTTTCAGGACTTCAAGCCTGTACCAAGGGATGTACTCACTATTGAGGGATTTTGTTTGTTTATTTGTTTGTTTGTTTTTTGTTTGTTTGTTTGTTTGATTGTTTGATTGTATTATGGCGTAGTGTGTGTAAATGAAGAGTCATAGGAATTAGCCAGACGTGGGTAAAATTGCCGGCCAGTCCGAAAGTAGACACAGAACATTTTACATCGAAGGTTGCTACGCTGATTAATATCTCGCTTCACTAATCTGATACGGAAGCTACTTTCGAGGCTTGTATTTAATGTTCCACAAAGTTCTACAGGAGCCAAAACTCATACTACACGGCCATAAATAGGAAAGGAAAGACAACTATACACTACCTCTTCATTCCAGAGTTGCTCATATGTGTCCTTTCTTGGCGGTTCGTGAACTTTATTTTTGTAGTTCAGACCAAATATCCACGTACACTATGCGCAGGTCCAAGCTTCTAATTTCTATCAATAGGTGGATCCTTCTCTTACGTTTACTCCGTCTGCGCGCGTAAGAAGTTGTTTACGTGAAATGGCGGCCAAGCACTACCCCCAACCGAAACTTTCGCTTCCTAGTGCTATATTATTACAGCATTTGAAGGAGGGGGGATATATAGTAGTAACGTTTTAAGCTGTTTAAAAAAAGAGTGTGCTCATTTTGTGACATTCTGCGAGGATAATAAGAATGACTCCACGTACGTGTAACTTTGGTCTGAGGTACTTGAAATATTATTGTAGGTTATGTTGCACGATGTTTGATATTCTTTCCCAGTTCCATTTAGGATTGCTGGAAGATGAGAAGATCGCTGAAATACTGGATAATAGTGACAGACGTTACCTGCTGCCATTTCTTGATGGATACAGTACTTTTGTATCCATCCCTTGGCACAGGCCAGAGTAAAGTGTAGCTTTCACCGAAGTCCCAGTCTCATCCATGGCTGTGACAATATGGAAGCTGCTGGGGTATGGGTGGTGCTGAGTATTGACATTCAGAGCACGACTAGTGCATCTGAGTGTTATGAAAGGTGTTGCTCATAGGGTCAGTCGTGCTGCAATAGCACTTTCTGACCCAGTGAGGAAAGCAATGGCAAACTACCTCACTCCTCGTCTTGCCTAGTACGCCTCATTTTGGTGCTGCCATTGGTTTTTGCGGTTTCCTTATAACCGCATAACCTTTGGTGGTGCTATTTGAGGATCCAAGCAGCCTCTGGGCTGATGACCTAACAGACACAGACAGTGACAAACGATGATGGTGATGATTAATCTGGAACATATTTACCAGCATTCTGCTTTAGTGATAGTTCTTTCTGCAGTGACACGAAATATGGGAAATCGCGAGATAAGTCTATTCCATAAGTACACAGAACCAGAGTTACTGTGTGGAAATCAAAGAAGTATACCCGAAGTAAATTAGGTCTACATATTCTGTATTAACTTATTAGGAGATTACGTGATAATAAATTGCAATAGCGTGTATATGATTGCCTCTACAACTCTTCATGAACTGATAATCTAGTTGTACCTTCGTGGAGACAATAATTATCATCGGTTGGGACCGATGCGTTTTACCACTT
This sequence comes from Anabrus simplex, assembly GCF_040414725.1. Lineage (NCBI taxonomy): Eukaryota > Metazoa > Arthropoda > Insecta > Orthoptera > Tettigoniidae > Anabrus > Anabrus simplex. The sequence continues at coordinate 125,488,184 of NC_090269.1, forward strand.
GAGAATAATTTCCTTTTCCTGCAGGCTTTAGGTGGCGATGATATTGAAAAAGGTTCAAGCTGCGCCCGTGGTCTTTATGAAGTCACAGGCCCAATATTTACCACGTAAAAGTGGTAAATCACGAGATAATATCTCCAAGGATGTCTTCCAGCTACACGACCCGTACGACGTTGCCTACTAAACTAGGCAACATCTGCAGTGAAACTAGAGTAGTGGTGGTGCCATGCATAAGATTTGCACGCAACGAGTACAATGAACGTTGCAGTTGAGTCACCCTAAATCATTTCAATTTTAGCTGGGCTTTTAACCCTCTCCACGCTCAGTTGGTGGTATTTGAAGGTGCTCAAATACGTCAGCTTCGTGTCGGTAGAATTACTGGTACGTAAAAGAACTCGTGCGGGATAAAATTACTGCATCTCGGCCTCTCCAAAAAAACCATTAGAAATGTTGTTAGTGCGATTTAAAACCGATAATATTATTGTTCAAAATTTGTAGTGATATCCAACAATCACGCTTGCGCGATGAATCGCCATTGAACGTGCTGGATATAAATATCAACGTATCGTTTTGGTTACTTGCTTTATGTCGAACTAAATTGTGCAGGTTTTCGGTTATTGCGGGAAAGGGAAAGGCCAAGACTGTGAAGCAAGCAGCTGTGGTCCTATTTAAGGTACAGCTTTGGTACTTGCCTGGTGTAGTACGGGAATCTACAGATAACCATCCTTAAGACTGTCGGCACTGATGATCTAATCTATCATCTCTTGAATGCAAGCTTATAATCGCATAACCCTTTCCCTGTAGCCAACTCACTCCGTGTTTCTCCATAACCTACTACACTCCATCGCACTGTATGTCACTAAGCTGAACTTATTCAGAACAAGGAAGGAGTCAAGGGACATTAGTTGTCTGCCTTTTACTCTCTACTTTAGATGTTTTAAAAGCAGATGGAAATATATTGCAAGACATGATATATAGCCCAAATGATCATGTTTCTTGATCGACCCAGGTTATTAGATCGAACTGTATTTCAGAAAATATTACTCGTATTTCTTAAAGCGACTATTGTATCCTGATAACCCAACCTTCGTAACTCAGTACGCTAACTCATGTTAGATTATATGATAAGCAAGATTTTCCATTTGAAAGCCAGAGGTCAAAAGCGTATTAATAAAAATAATAATTATAATTATAATTATAATTATAATAATCACACAGTACAACCTCCGATAAACGAAATCTCATTATCTGAAATACCGGTTAACCAAACCGACCAGACGTTTTCCTGAAAGTATAATATTTGTTCAGAAAATTTCCCTATATTATTTTTTCCAAATAAAAGGAAACTGCAAGGGCAATGATTGTGCGTTATTGATGCATGTGACCTTGACACATAGCCTAGCCAGTGTCTATTCATGTAGGCCTAGTCAGCGTTAGTCAGACTATAAATTTTCGTTGCAATATTTCTCGAGTGAATTTCTTGAGTGTGCTGTATTTTCTTTCCGACATTACATCATGCCAATAAACGGAAGTATATTGAGATAACACATGAAGAAAAATTGGAGGTAGTCAGATGAATAAAAAACGAATAAATTTTGCCAATACTAGCGGTGGAATACGTCAATAGTGTCCAGATTTCGGGATTAACACTCGCATACATACGGAGTAACTAAGAAAGAAAGTAATGCAGTTAACTTCGTTGAAATTAATAGAAAATAAGATTATAACTGAGGATGGCTGTATAGGACAAATAAGTAAATACCAAGTGGATGCATTGGAAAATATAATGCCCCTCACTAACGTCTTGGTGGTGGTGGTGGTAGTAGTAGTAGTAGTAGTAGTAGTAGTAGTAGTATAGTAGTAGTAAGTAGTGACACTGCAACACCGTAGAAGCCCCGAAGTTAAACAAACTTGTACCCTCCTTCAGTGGATACTGACTAGGCATCTAGTTCCAGGCAAAGTACAGTACCTAGTGGCTTTTTCATTTTGATTAGAAAAATCAAAAATAGTCACATGAACATGAACCTACGTCTAAATATCCCCAGTTTACTTCAAATTTCCAAATCAAACACATCGAAATATTTCCAAATAGATGACATTTCAGTATGTAATTTGCAAAATGTATAATCAACACATCCACGGAGCTGAAACCCGTTGTCTGGTTGAGGAATTTAGGTGCGTCTAAATAAAATTCGATGCTCTGTGAGAAAGTCGCGAAAACACTGCCATAGAGCTAGTGTTGGAGGGATGGTAGAACGTGCGACTTAGTTGACATTTGTATTCTTGTGGTTTATACATAATTACCGGGTTCATCTGGTAATATCGAGCGTGTCACGTTCTCTGGCAGACAAATTACACTGTAGGTGACCACGTCATACTGGGAAAGGCGCCAGTGAACTACAGGGAGGAGTTTAATGTTTTCACAGAGTGAAACGTGTTTGTTTCAAATTAACACTTTCAAGACTTGTTATGGGGTTCGGAACTTAATAGTTATCACACATTTCTTGTGAATTCTACATCGATTTAACCCAAAATATCTTAGAATAAATAGTGATAGTTCACGGGGTAGATAAGCCTGAAGTTGGGAATTTATTATCATTCCCTAGGCCTCCGTAGCGTAAGGATTAGTGTTCTTAGCTGCCGTCCTAGGAGGGTCCGGGTTCAATTTCCGGTACTGCCAGAAATTTAAGAATGGCAGGAGGACTGGTATGTTTTTAAAACGGTACATGCAACTCACCTCCATTGGGGGTGTGGCAGAAAAAAGCTGCACCTCCTCGGGATGAGGACATGAGTTTGTCCTGCCCCATGGCTAAAATGGTTAGCGTGCTGGCCGTTGGTCCAAAGGGTCCTGGATTCGATTACCGGTCGGGTCGGAGATTTTAACTTTAAATGGTTCGTTCCCATGGCTCGGGGTCTGGGTATTTGTGCTATCCCCGAACATCTCTGCAACTCACTCACCACACATAACACTATCCTCCACCACAATAATACGCAGTTACCTACACATGGCAGATGATGCCCACCCTCATCGGAGGGTTTGCCTTACAAGGGCTACACCCGTCTAGAAATAGCCACACGAAATTATTATTACTTTTTGCTAGTTGCTTTACGTCGCACCGACGCAGATAGGTATTATAGTGACGATCAATTATTATTATTATTATTATTATTATTATTATTATTATTATTATTATTATTATTATTATTATTATTATTATTATTATTAATGCAGTTTTCATTTCTTCTGCTGTTGTATACACACCCATATGAACTTTTGTCATTACATTTTTATTGGCAGTGTCAGTACAGTTAAGCATGTTAAAAATAAAATGCTTTAAAAGTTACCTCATTTATAAAGGAACTGCGCTAGTTTATTCTTCTGCGGTGCAAACTATTCACTATTTTAAACACTACATACTAATAACTGTTGAACAAGAACTATCCAGAACTTATGCTCTCCACTCTGCAACTGCTAAACTGACATTTGAAACGTATCGTAAGCTTCACTCTGTAAATGGTCACCAGAACGTGTTACATGAGGTTAGAATACAAGTGAGTTTGCAATAACATCGCCATAACACCCGCCACTACAGCTTCGTGTACATTGTCCTTTATTATTGCGGGCATATCAAAGCTAGCCTCTAGCTTCACGTTTTAAAATGCAATGAAACTTTCACTCCCTCAAAGTTTCACTAACCTTAAAATCAGTTACCAATACTCACTGTGAGGACTGAGAATGAATTAGCCCCAGTGTCGGGTTAAAAGTACGAAACATCCCCACGTAACACAACCATACTTTCATTTTCTCGTATCATTCATTACATCAGGACAGTGGTACTCAGATATATATTTGGTCTCATTAAATTGATTACCTAAAATATAAATAATATAGCATTACTAATCTCTTTGTTGGCAGCCCTGAAGATGGTTTTCCGTGGTTTCCAATTTCCAGACCAATCAAATGCTGGCGCTGTACTTTAGTTAAGACAATGGTCGTTTCCTTCCCAGTCCTAGCCCTTTCCTGTCCCATTGTCACCATAAGACATATCTGTGTCGGTGTGACGTAAAACAAATTGTAAAAAAAGAAAAAAAAACATGTTATCCTAGCGTAGCCAGACGCAAATGGTTAAGATTCTTCACCAGTGACGTTCAGTAGTGTCGAATCACTGCCAAGCTAATAACAGCCTTCTTGACCCCTTAGTTAGCAGTGACCCATTTCAACACTTTCTTGTGTAAAGAAATTATACAGCTTTCCTGTGGGAGTGAAGTGGGTAGAGCAGGTGGTCGACAACTCTTGTATTGAGAATGAATACACCGGTTGATGAAGCGAGTGGAGGGCGTAGGATTGTGCTGTTAAGTGAGAAAGTTGACATGACACGACCAAGAACGATATCAAAATAACATCACTCTTAGCTTCTGAATGTCGGAAGCGAAAGAAATAGAAAGTTAGTTTTCATTTCAATTGAAGTTCCACATACAGAAAAGTATACCTTTGTTTTACAATTGGCTTTCCGTCAGCCTCTGTGGTGTAGTGGTTAGCGTGATTAGCTGCCATCCTAGGTGCCCGGGTTCGATTCCTGGCTCTGCCATGAAATTTGAAAAGTGGTACGTGGCCTGAAACGTGGTCCACTCAGCTTCTGGAGGTCAACTGAGTAGAGGTGGGTTCGATTCTCACCTCAGCCATCCTCGAAGTGGTATTCCGTGGTTTCCCACTTCTCCTCCAGGCAAATGCCGGGATGGTACCTAACTTAAAGCCACGGCCACTTCCTTCCCACTTCCTTGTCCATCCTTTCCAATCTTTCTATCCCCCACCAAGGCCTCCGTTCAGCACATCTGGTGAGGCCGCCCGGGCGAGGTACTGGTCATCCTACCAAGTTGTATCCCCGAGCCAATGTCTCACGCTCCAAGACACTGCCCTTGAGGCGGTAGAGGTGGAATCCCTCGCTGAGTGCGAGGAAGAAAAAAACAATCCTGGAGGTAAGAAGAAGAAGAAGGAGACAATTGACTTTCCGTCGCACCGACGCAGATAGGTCTTACAGTGAAAGTGGGACAGGAAAGGGCTAACAGTGAAAATTAAGTGGCGTGACCTTAAGCAAGGTAGATACCCAGCATTTGACTGGTGTGAAAACGGGAAAGCACGGAAAATTTTCATCAGGGCTAGCGGCAGTAGGGTTCGAACCCACTATCTCCCAAAGCAAGCTCACACCTGCACCCTCAACTTGCTCGGTAGGAAATATTATTTGGACGAGAACTGTCGTCATTATTGCGTCAATGTGTGTGCCTTCCTCCTCATGTTCCAGAAAAAGAGTGAAAGAAGACTTGTCTGATGGTAGCTGTCCGGAATGAGAAAATATGTTACCAAAAATTATGATCTTCTCTTCTTTTTGTACGAAATCGTTTCCTACTTCTATGTGGGACCCTTTATTCTTTTCCGCCACTCCTCTTTATGCGGGGATTTTTCTCAGATATTCAGTTATTTTATCTGTGCACCTTAGATTAGATCTGCCAGTTCTTCTCCCTGGCACCTCCAGTACCAACACACTCCTTTCCGTTTAATTATCAGGTCTTCATTCCTCTTGGCAAAACCATCTCAGTGCAATTTCATGATTTTTCTACCCAGCTGCTGAACCTGTCCCGGCCCTCTGGTCGGTTTATTCTTTATTCCATCAACTCTTGAAATGCCTCTCATCCGTTTTAGCAGTCGCATTTTAGCCATCTCCAGTTTCCTTTTCTGAGCCTTGATAATCGCTCAAGACTCAGTATCATCTTACCACCCTTCAATCTACAGCTCACATTTCTGTCGCACAGCACTTGCCTCCCTTGCCTGTAAATTAAAATATTCTTGTTCACTAGGTTTTACGGTCACTGAGAAAAATCATACGCTGAATCTTAAGTCCCTTAACAAAATTCGGCGAAGGGGAGGGGACAGGGGGACGGGGGGGTCATTATTTTCCCTTGTGGACCGAGTTCAGCCCATGGGCCATGTTGCTCACCCGTCTTTTCTTATTGCCTGTCAAGGAACGTAGGCATAATTTTGAATACTACACAGATTTCAACGTATCTCATGTTTGACACTTAGGCGCCCTGAACAAAATTAATGGAGATTACAGAGTTACCGGGCTAAACTGTTTGTCAATATTCGGCAGACAGTGCGTTCGAACCCAAATGTCGTCAGTGGTTTTCCGTGGTTTCCCATTTCCACACCAGGCAAATGCTGGTGCTGTACTTTAATTAAGATCACAGCCGCTTCCTTCTCTTTCGTAGCGCTTTCCTGTTCCACCGTCGCCATAAGACTTATCTGTGTCGGTGCGACGTAAAGCAACTTGTCAAAAAAAAAAAATGAAAACTGTTTGTACTAATCAGTGTTGCCAACTTATATTTTCAAGATCCGCTAAATTCTACTAAAAATCCGCTGAAATTCCGCCAAGAAATCCGATCTCAAATAATGAGCAATAAAAATGAGGAATAATAATAATAATAATAATAATAATAATAATAATAATAATAATGTATGTTCAGTCTTCAGCCCTGAGGCTGGTTGGATCCTCAACATCTCCGACATCAGCTGTCATACATGGCCTAGCCATCACTGAAGAGGAGTACTAGGGAAATGAGGAGTGAGGTTGTTTCCCGTTGCTTTCCTCACCGAGCCAGAAGTTGCTATTACACATCAGTCTGCCAAGCCCACTGAAATGCATGCACCAACCGACCCTATGAGCGACATTTTCACACCATTCATAGCAGGGACTGGCTGCAGATAATAATAATAATAATAATAATAATAATAATAATAATAATAAAAGTAAATGTCTGTACTCACCTGATCTGTGAGTTTAAAACTGGGATTAACCCCCTGCCTGCGAGCCGGCGAGCTAAAACTTGTACGCGTTTTACTGCCGGGTGGAAACTAGGTGAATCCTCTACCTCAAGGGCCACACACAAAACAGGCCATTCAATAAACGGTCTTCCTTCATAGCATAAATATAAATGCTACTCTCTCACAGTTTCATTATCTGTCGTCATTCGTCAACTAGGAGATAAGTACCCTTTCAAACTCAGTATATGACACCAGATCTTATAATATCAAATCCAAATAATATGTTTTCCTCATGTGACTGCTAGCTCCTGACAAGACGGAACAGCCCGAAGAAAGACTGGAGTACAAATTTTAAAAAACGTAAAATGGATAAAACACTAAATTCCGCTATATTAAATCTAGAATTCCGCCAAAAAATCCGCTGTACGCTAAATTATATATTTCTCCGCCGAACAGTCTTGTAATTCCGCCAAATTTAGCGAAAAATCCGCTAAGTTGCCAACACTGGTATTAATATATAAAGAGATATTGTGAGTTTATTTATATGTAGTGTCTGAACTTAACGGTTCTATTTTGAAATTTGTTTGACCACTTGAATTATAATATAATTCAGGGTAACATAAACTGTGTATCTTCCCGGGATTAAGGCAAAGAGCCATGCAATTGGATTAAATCCAAAAACATACAGTTCTGTACAATGTAGAATTCCTAAGCGAAGCGCGAGCACGTCAGTCAGTCTGATATAATTAGTAAATACAGTTTTGAATACTGTAACGTATTGTTCATTAAAGTAGTGTACAGTAGTGTACTTGTAATTATGCGCAATGCTTGTGGTTTCATTAAGACCATCACAATTAATTATAGCATACTGTTCTGTAGTTAGTATTAGTAGTAACAGAAGTTTGTCATTTCCTTGTAAGACGAGAACCCCACTAGAAGACCAATATTGTGGAATTTTTTTAATCTGGTCGGCTTAGTAGTTCAATAAATTAAGTGAATTGTAACACACATTACCTCTCTATGTAGTGACTAGCTGCTACACGCGGCTTCGCTCGCATGGATTTCGATATTTGATAGAAGTAATCGTTCCTCGGTACTGCACTAAGACATTAATTTAACATCCCTAAAGTAAAAAGCTCGCCGGAATATTAAGTTCCATTTACCCCAGAAGCTCTTTGTAAACCACATTTTTGGCATTACTTTTTCAGGCTAAAATGACCATGGGTCATAGAACTGTATGTATAATAAAAGTTTTCTCTCCAGTCGAAAAAGCGTTTTAAAGGAAATTACAAATACCTTCTTCCACGTCTGTAACATCTTCCGTTTTATAGATATAAGTTTCCCTATAAACAAATCCAAGCACGTTATCAGTCCTTCCCCCACCCTCAGCCCTCCTAAGTCACTTCCCGAAAAAAAAAATATATGCGTTCCTTCATTTTTAAGCGTGGTACCATGTACCAATTTTTACTTCAACGACTGCTTTAGTTTTTGAGTCGTAAGCATCGTTATACAAAGAATTCAATTAATTTTTCAATTCTTTCATTCACTTTTAAGTGGATTTTCTGAAAACAAAAAATACACATTTTTTATCTTTGAAGGAGACTCCAAATACCAGTTTCTGACATATCATTATAATAATAAAAATAATTCAACCCCTTTTCGGTCCTCTCCCCCTTTAAATGTTTTTTTTTTCGAAATCAAAAAATTCTATAATGCTTTATTTTTAAAAGAGATTTAAAATGCCAATTATCACATCTGTATCAAGTTCAGTTTTTAAGACACACTATATAAATATATGCTCATACTAAAAATTCACCCCCTTTATCACTCCTGTTCACCCCAGATTAATCGGATTTTCCAAAAACGAAAATTCGTTTTCCTTTATTTTTAAAAGGAGATTACAAATACCAATTTTCATGTCCGTAACATCTTCAGTTTTTGAGATATAAGTATCCTCAGGAAAGGTATTTAACCCCTTTTTCACCTTTTTCACGTCCCCTTAATGGGAGTTTCCTTTAACAAAAAAATACGTGTTTATTTTAAAAGGAGATTCCAAATACCAACTTTTACGTCTATAAACATATCAGTTCTCGACATACGGAAACACTCACTTACACAATTCACTCCCCCCCCCCCTTTTTCATCGCCTTAAAAACGAAATATCCAAAAAACCTCCCTTATTGAGCACCTGCACTATAATAAAAATGTATCCCCAAAATTTTATTTCTTTATGTCCAGTAGTTTTGGCTCGGCGATGATGAGTCAGTCAGTCAGTCAGTCAGTCAGTCAGTCAGTCAGTCAGTCAGTCAGTCAGTCAGTCAGTCAGGACATGTTATTTAGTATATATATTATAATTTGTAAAGACTACGACAACACGCAACAATATGAAACTTAACGTCTGAACATAACTACGCCCTTAGCCGCAACCTTTACAGTTATAATTTACAATGGGTCGTATATAGAAAATTAAACAAGAAATTTCAATTGTAGGTAAAGTAATAGCTGTTGCTCAAGACAGTGGTAAAGACGTGCGTGCAAACAGCTCTATAAACAGAAGCATGTCCACTGATTAAGTAATTAGGCTAATGTCAATTTAATCTGCAAGGAGGCACGTGACATCATTTAGTGGTGTTGAATGTTACCGCCACAAGCCTGTCGGCTGCGACCACAGATTAATAGCTCGTCTGCCACACATCGATCGCCAAGTCGTCTTCCTTATTAAGCACTACAGGAAAAGTGATTGGGCAATTTAACCTCACCAAGTCTTCGTATATTTTACCTGCTGCAGCGTCTTTCTGAAGACTGGTAGTTGTCTCTAATAATTTACTGTCAAGATTCCCTGATTAACAGAAAGGAAAAATCTTCGAGAGTGTCGTCATTCCCATCAGACAATTAACAATGACGAGAGAAAACAAGAACATAGAAAAACATGCAGTAGTAAATTTCTTACCCTATATTGGCTGTACATTTCACGCTTCACACTTCCAACCTATCCAAACATTTTATTTATGCCGCTATACAATATATAAACAACACAATATAGCATGAATAACGATCACATTGGAAGTGTCAAATTTAACTGTGCCCACAAAGAAACGAACAGTTTACTAAAGAGTACAGTGGAATAAACAAACACATTTTTTGGTACAAACAGTCCGTGAAGGAACTGCTGTCCATCCAGATGGCCTGCACATATTGCAGTTCGTGTGATCAGCGTAACAACATCGTCAGTCATATTACTTGTATTTCATGTCAACATCCTCTCATAACAGACAGCAATTCAGTTGGCCCACGGAGCCCACCTCAATTTCAGAGCCAAATCCTCGGATGAGCCAGGAATCAAACCTGGGAATTCGCGTAACAGGTAGGGGTGCTATGCCTGCACCAGTGGTTGACTAATGCACTACGTTTAATGTCGCTGAAAATTCTTTACCAGCGACATTTACAACGAGAATTTTCAACACCACAACAGTAAAATAGAATGTTGGCTTTCTGAGTCCAAGTTGAAATGTTTGACCCTGGCTCATCCGGTGGTATTTAAAGGTGATAAATACACCCACCTCGGATCGGTACATTTTACAGCACGTAAATGAACTCCTGCGGGATAGGGTTACAAAAACCGTATAAGAAGTTAGAAAAGCGTAAAGCAAATAAATCATTCTAACACAATAACTGTAGAAATCGTTTACATTCTTCACTACCGATTGAGATGTCGCACGATTCGCGTCGTCTAATTTACATTCGGGAGCTGGTGAGTTCGAATTTCACTCTAGACAATCCTGAATATAATTTTTTGTGCTTTCGCATTTTCACCCGAGGCAAAGGCAGGGGCTTAGTTTTCACAATTGAGGCCACGTCCCCTTAATTTCCAGTCCTAACCCTTTCCCATCCCATGGTCGCCAAAAGATCGAACTGAGTAGGTGCGACGTTAAATCAATCAATCAATCAAGGCCACGGTCGCTTTCTTCCCACTCCTAGCCTTTTCCTGTCCCATCGTCGCCGTAAAACCTGTTTATTTCGGGGTGACGTAAAGCAAATCGTAGTAAATTTTAATGAAAAACACTTGAAAATGAGACTCTTCATTATTACCCCACCCTCATTTTTCATGTCTCTATTCACAAAAGGACTTAGAATAAATGAGCATCAAATCCATTGTATTCGATTTGCATATGATATAGCTGTGGTTGCAGACACAGAAAAGGAATTATCCAAGATGCTGAATATGCTGATCCCATCATATTTAGAAGACTTATACTTAAACATTGACGTTATGAAGACAAAAATATTAGTTGTGAGCGAAATCACACCAACATCAGTCTTGCTAACAAAGGACTGGAACAAGTCACCAGTTTCCCTTACCTTGGAAGTGTAATCACAAATGATAACAGTTGCTGCAAATAGATAAGAAGAATAGCGCTTGCCATACAACCATTCAGCAACAAAAATATCTACTGACCAATATACATCTAGATATTGATATTAGGAAAAGTTTTGTGATGTCATTTTTATAGAGCGTATTCTTATACAGATGTGAATCTTGGAAAATCCAAGAGCAGGATAGGAAACGGCTTGAAGCGTTTGAGATATGGGTCTGGAGGCAAATGCTAAAAGTCAGTTAGACTGAAAAATAACCAACGAAAGTATCCTGCGAAAAATACAGGAAAAGAAACACCTCACGATAACAATACATAGAAGAACAGAAAAAATCATTGGACACTCAGTGTGTCATAATACCTTGCCAACCAATCTACTAGAAGGAAAGATCTTTGGAAGGAAGAGAAGCGGTCGACCTAGGAAGCAATTCCTTCAAGTATTTATACAAAACGTTGGATGTACTTCCTACTGTGAGAAGAAACGACAAGCTGAAGACAGAAGACAATGGTTGAATCGACAAGGCATTGCCGTTAGACATTGATTGATATTCACCTTCTCTTCTTATACCTTTACAACCACTTTTCCCACGTCTGTGGGGTTGCGGGTACGAACTGTGTCGCACATGTGGATTTGGCCCTGTTTTCGGCTGGATGCCCTTCCTGACACCAACCCTATATGGAAGGATATAACCACTATTGCCTGTTTCTGTGGTGGTTGGTAGTGTGATGTGATGTCCGAATATGAAATGGAAAGTTTTGGGACAAACACATTCACCCAGTTCCCAGGAAAGAATAAATAATCAGAAGAGATTAAAAACCCCGACCCGGCCGTGAATCGAACTCGGGACCCTCTGAACCTAAGGCCTCAACGCTGAACATTCAGCCAATGAGTCGGATACTATATTCACCTCCTCCAAACCTTAATTTTTCTAATATCAAGCCAATGAATTTACCTTATCATTATATTTTTCCTTACCAGCTAACAGAGATAACTTGTCGGTGACAATGTACTTGCAACCCCCCATATTTTCTATATATGTAATTGGGAAATGATGAAAAATGACCTTGGAATTCGAACTGATCTCCCAAATGAAGAAATACTAATAAATGACCATAAATGCATTGCCAACCCGTTCTGCATAGTATGCAGAGGAATTATGATTGAGAGGAATTATAATCCACAAACTTCTGGGTTGTGGCGAGGTGTTGCATAACATCTGGAAGAGAAGTCGTTAGCGACCCCCCTTAATACCTTGCGCCCTCAACAGAATTAATCTTCCTTGAGAGAGACGGAGGCTCTAATATCGTGTATCCTTTAGATAGAGTACTGGTAAACACAGCGAGGCAATGTTATCATGTATTCCAAAGACAAGAGTACTGGTAAATTCATATACATACACTATGTTTTTAATATCATTTCCATTGGCTTAAATGACTAAAATGTTGGCTTGTTTCTTTTTTAGCAAAACATCGACTTTTTAATTTTAACCTTAAATTCTCCCAATTATTCCCCCTTCAAATCCGGCTATCAGTTTTGCCCTAACGAATTTTTAGCTCTAAATGCTGTATTCGAAGTTAGCGGCACGGCGCACATAGATGAAGCCCACGTCACTTTCTCTCAGACAATATGAGCTAAGAACCTTTTCGGAGTGCTGTTTCAGTAATGTAGTAAGCCTACGCTGTGATTAAGAGGAGAAATAAATCTGCACGACTAGACATAACTAACAGCCCACAGCAATTTTAAAGCAAGTATTCTTTAAGCATTTCAGTTGCACTTTTTCTAGCTTAAAATATTTTCAGTTCTTTTGCAACATACCGGGTGGTTCACCAGCCCCTAATTTTTCGAAGACAGGCAACCCAAATACCGTGCATAACCTAAAGACCTTTTCATTTAGTTTTATGAACACCAAATAACTTTAAAATTCTCCTTATGATCGATAAGGCTCTCCTCTACCTGTGTGTCATCGTTGTGATTTGATCCATGGACCTAGCAAAGGAAAAATTACTATTCACAATTCCGGGCCGAATACTAAGGATCATTCTGCAAACATGTGATTTATTTTTCTTTCTTTCTTTCTACCTTTCATTCTTTCTTTCTTAATCTGAATCTGAGTGAATACCCTTCTCAGATTCAGATTCTAAATGAAGGTTCCTTGCTTTCCTTTCTACCGGCACTGGCAGACAAAATTAATTTCCTTCAAGCGTATGTAATATTAGAAAAATGGCACAAAATTCGTTCTTTCAAGAATACTCTATGCAATATTTTTGTCACAATATTTCACAAAGTTCAATATGTGTTAACTTAGGTTTACTATCAGTACTAAAACGAATTAGATGACGAAGCTACTGCAATGACTTGAAACAATGAACCAAAATCCTGGGCTCTATAGCTTTTGAGAGTTGGCTCCATGTTACCAAAATGTGCATCTAAGCTTGTCACACCAGGGTTTGGAATGTTGTTGGAAAATAGAAAATAACATTTTATACGAAAGTTGATAGGTTATAGATGACAACACTGCGTAAATATCATCCAGGGAACAAAGAAGAAATATCAAGAATTCCTAATGTCAAATAGGTGAAAAATGAGCTTTTCGATGGTTGTCTCCTTGTTGAGTAAAACACTGACCATTAGTGAAGCACGAGCACATGGAGAGTGTATTGTATTTGGATTTGATTTCAAAGGCACTGTTTCATACTAACATTATGCTCCTATCACTCCTGGACAGGTATAGCTTCAAAAGAAAAATGTATTTTGAAACGAGTTTGAGCTAGTCTATTGATAATCACGTCCACAACTATTGGAATCGTTCCGCTGAGTTTCCGGGTTTAGCCGCTAATTCAGTAGGTTCTTTATTATTATGTTCTGTAATAATATATATATGGTCGTGCGTTTTATATCGGGCCGTTTTCAACGGTACTCACCTTACGCGATACCTCGCAGCCACCACTAGCCGTGTTCTACTGAAGCCCCCAGCCCTGTGGACTATCACCCGACATCGAAGTTACAATTGGAGTAAACACCGGTAGAGAAGAGGCATGGAAATTCTGCCCAATTCCTCCTTGCAAGCTATCCATAGACCATACAGGATACATGGATGTTGATGCTGGAGACGTCTTTTCAACAGTCCAAATCTGCAGAACTCCATCGGACTAGCATCAGGGCTATTCATCGGACTGTTTTTGTTCTGTTCTTGTCTGTATGGAGTCCGCCCCCCCCCCCAAAAAAAACTGTGGGAGGTCTGTTCGATAGAAGGTACCACAATGGATTTCTGGAAGTATCTTGCATTCACGATCATGGTTTTCATACCTTGCCTATCCATAAACTTACCTGACAACCACAACCCCACGTGAGAAACTGTCCCGACAGAGAGGAACGAAGTTGCTTCTCCCCCTGGTATCGATATCATGGCATGTAACCACCTGAATATAACCACCATCAGTGAGATAGATGTACACTTCGACCATTGTGACGACTGTCTTAGATTTTTACCCCACCAAGAGTCATACAAAGTCAAAAAAAATGCTGCTCACGACAGCAGACCGGTAGTTCCAACGGTCAATCACAAGGTGTCAGGGGCGTTGCGCAATCGTGTAGTTTTTATTGACTGGTTGCTAGGAAGTATTCTTTCACAGCCCATTACTGAAAAGAAACAAAGTCTGCAATTACATTTTGTTCGAAAGTGATCGTGTATGTTTTTTATCCAAACCAATACCAATTTTAATAGAACAAACTTGTTTAACTCTCAAGTCCACATTCGATATAGTGATTTCAGAAATATAAATCTATGTAACACGTGGTCTCAACTGCCAAATTGTGTATTCTAAGCTTAGTTTGACGCTGACCAGGCAAGTACATTCTTTCGCTCAAAGCAAACATCCACACCCGTGTTCCTTGGTTATTAACCAAAAAGTACCTGAAATTTGTAGAAAGCAAACAGGTAAATTGCACTCATCGAGAAAAGTTGAAATGAATTGGCGTATGACTTTAAGTGCCGGGAGTGTCCGGATACAAGTTCGGCTCGCAAGATGCAGGTCTTTTTATTTGACTCCCGTTGGCGCGTCGTGATGAGGATGGAATGATGATGGAGATGACACATACACCCAGCCCCTGTGCCAGCGAAATTAACCACTTATGGTTAAAATTCCCGACCCTGCCGGGAATCGAACCCGGGACCCCTATGACGAAAGGTCAGCACGCTAACCATTTAGCCATGGAGCCGAACACCGAGAAACGTTAATCATATTTGCAGTAGGGACGTTCCGATATACTGAAATATTAATATTTCATTCGATATCGATATAAAGAAGCCTCCGTGGCTCAGACGGCAGCCCGTCGGCCTCTCACCGCTGGATACCGTGGTTCAAATCCCGGTCACTCCATGTGAGATTTGTGCTGGACAAAGCGGAGGCGGGACAGGTTTTTCTCCGGGTACTCCGGTTTTCCCTGTCATCTTTCATTCCAGCGACACTCTCCATTCTCATTTCATCGCATCTATCAGTTATTACTAAATCACTCTGGGAGTGGCGACCCCATCGTACTAATAGCCTATATATGGTTCATTCATTACATCCCTGACCCGGTCAATGACTGGAAAACAGGTTGTAGGTTTTCATTTTCATCGATATTAAATTAAGTTATCCATATGCTGATATTACAAAAAGAAAATATCGATATCAATTGATATATTTTCAAAAAATAAGGATTTTATATTATAACGTTAAATTTGGAATCATAGGAGTTTCAGAAAATACAACATAATATAATCAGATAAAGCTATCAAAATTTAGTATTAAAATCATGATAAAAATATAATAAGATACAAAATCAAGCTCACTGAGGTTATTTTTTATTCCGATTAAAAAACATAAGTGTATTTTTGGCATGCGAAACATCAAAAAACAAAAACACTTAGAACTTCACTGTACTACTTAGAAAAAAGCCTAATTTAATCAAGATATAACGATCGAAACATAGTATGAAAATCATGGTGAAACTATAATTAAATACAAAATGAAGCAGAATTATGTTATGTTTTCACGTTGAAAAATTATTCATTAGTAGGACCTTTGATACACAAAACATGAGCCAACTAAAACACTTAGAACCATCGATACACTACTTAGAAAAGTAACCTTGTCCAAGTATTTTGCAGAGAGACGATTTCACAATGGAGTGATCGCAGCACCTTCTTTCGAGAACAGGCGTTCACACGTAGCCTTCTGAACGTGCCTGCTTGTAGAGTCGTGTGAATTTGGTTTTCATACCTTCCCATTGCATTAGAAGATTGCTGTTCAAGGACATACAGGATTAAACAAGAAAACTGACAGTTCATCACTCAATAACTGCGATGTTTTCTGTTTTTTCGTACCGTGAGCTGATTGTTCATGAGCATTCCAGAAGTCATAACCAGTGGTATTTGTTGTATGTTCTTCTGCTTCACTTGAACGTGAGCCTGCAGAAGAAAGATTGTCTTCCTTCATAGCAGCTCGAATTTTCGCCATGGCTTTCGCACTTACAGTGGGATATTGGAAATGTACGTTTTTGAATCTAGGATGCAAGATAGTGGAGACCGAAACAATGGATAAGTGTTCAATTTGATAGAACCGTTTTATAAGGTCCTTTAGGAAACGGTCTTCCATGGAATGGATAGCTGGTATTTTAGTGGAAAAGTCATTAACCTGTGATGATAAACAACTGAGCATAGGAATGACCTTCGAAAGGGTCAATGTGTACTGCTCCCCTGAAATTCCTCTCGTTACAAACTCAAACGGTTTAAGGAGATAGAGGAGATGTTTTAAAATTTCTATCTCCGATGACAAGGGCATTTCAGGACTCGAAGCATCATAAATTAAGACTTCAGAAATGGTAGTCCGAAGTTCCAAAAATCGCTCAATCATGTAGAACGTTGAGTTCCATCTCGTTTTGACTTCTAGTATTAACTTTTTCAGTACACCTTCTTCGACGTTGTTGTCGATTTGGACACTCCTGAACCGCTCAGAGACGTTTACACTGTTCTTTATGAATTTCACAATGTCTCTTACTTTGGATATCGGCTCACTAATGCGCCTCATGGATGTAGCCGTTTCTGTAACCAAATTTAGGGTATGAGCAAAACATGGAAGCCGACGATTTTCGAACCACTTCTTCATAGCTGCTACCATATTCGAACCGTTATCTGTCACAACACTCATGACGTTGTCCCGTACAATGCCTCAGTCCTTCAGCACAAACAAAAGAGCATTGTTCATATTCTCAGCGATATGCGGTGACTGCATGTGTTGTATTGAAATACCAATGGAGAGAAACTGAGTATCCACTAAAAATGCACAGTAACACCAAGGAAACTCCTCTCGGACATGATTTCTGTCCCCAAGTCACAAGTTAGGTGTAGATTAGGGGCCTCTGCGATCCTTAACTTGAAATTGTTCGAGAGAAGTTCATATTTCAAATTTCATTTCTTTGTAACATAAGAAACACATGGCACTTCTAATGAAGGAACCAAAAGTTTCATCAATCATTTGAACCACTTTCTTTACAGATGAAATAATGTATGGGACTTATTATTGCAGCATGTAGGAGACCTCCTTCAGAACACTGAGATGCTTACTTGAATGCTTGCGTGATCGTGGAGAATGATTTCTTTACTTTAAGATCGGCGTCACTATCAACGTTACTTTTATGATTGTCAGAAGGATAAATCCTTAAAGTGGATGGTGATAAAGATAGCGAAGGTTCATTTGACTTTGTTTGAAGTAAAATTCCACCTTTTTACTCTATGTTTTCACAATCTGGCCAAAGCTGGGTGATGATAAGATAGGTGCTCGAACAAGTTCGTCGAATTTCCACCAAATTTTACGTGTTCATTGTTTAGAGTGTGACACATTACTGTCTATTCTTTTAAGTACATCCACACTGTACTGGTCGGTGGAGCCATCTTCACAGTTGAAAGTAACTTTCACGGGAAAACCACCAATGCAGAAACGGTACGTGCGATTAAAAATTCACATGTACTCGCAATGTACAAAATGTCAACGATATGCAACAGGCCAACAGTACCAACGCAAGACACACGCAGAACATTGATAAATGAATGGATAGCTGACGATATAAGAGAATATCCTTGTTACCGGTCACTATCTTTTTTATTTTATTAAAATACTTCGTGTTTTCCTATTAGGCCATTCGACTGATAATGAGGAACTTTACATTTCCATTTGATGATGTAATTCCCATGTTTGGAGCAGAGAAACCACCAGGTTTTAGAAAGCGACCACCTCGTCTTGCAAACCACGTCTTATTTTAAAGACAAAATCAGAAATGATTTTCATGCGAGGAATACAAATTAACCAGTTAACCAAATTGTATTGGCGCTTCCTAAAGTCGTAGCAGGTAAGATTTCAGTAATTTCACCACTTTGCATTCATGAGCATGAACTTGTCAAACCAAACTAAATGGAATTACATCCGTACGAGCTCCGTGATTTAGAGTTTCTTACCTCAAATCTAACAGAATACAGTAGGATGCAGCGACATAATTTGAAAAAGTGAGATTTACGTTTAAGTTTTATTCAACTGAGAAACACGATTTATTTTATAAAGTCAACCGCCGAAAATGGATTTATGTAGAAGCGAAATATCACAGACTCACTGACTGATCACTGTACCTTTCTATGTCAGAATTTCATATCCCACATGAAGGTTGGCCTTATACAGTATCTTATGAGCTTACTAAGGAATAATTTGAAAAATCAAAACTAAGGGAGTGAAATGAGGGTTAAATACCAAACATTTATATCAATCGATTCCCTTCGAACCGTTTGGCATACAAAGTTGACATTTTCGTCCTGTTTGTCACATATGATATGTTATTAACATATTCAACAACTCAGGGAATTAAATGGTGGTTAAAACCCGATAACAAAAACATACCTTCCTCCGAAACCATTTTAACCTACAGAGTTGAAATTACAGAATATGGTTGCTCATTTTTGTCCAAGATGTTGTAATTTAAAATAGCATACCCTCAAGGGAGTTAAATAGCAATTAATTCTAAGAACAGGAATATTCACTCCTTTAAAACTCTTTCACGAGGGTGTTATGTTTTAAAACTTTGTATTTGTAGAACATAAAAAAGCAACTTTGTATGTGAATTTGACTGAAGTGATCAATTATAATATTCAGTAAATCATTTCCATGATTCCTCTTTACTGGTTAATTTATATTACAAACTAGAAAGTGTGAGTTTGTAACATGATTTTGGTATATGAGTGTGAATTTATAGTCATAGCCTGATTGACTCTGCATGATCTCAATCTAGGAATCACCTGTTTGGAAATCACTGGGTTTATTTATTATTTTTGATGGATTATTGCAATATTATTACATTAATATATCATTTTGAATATCTTGTGAAAAATCAGTGATTATGCACATTGACCAATTCATTAGATTGACCGTGGTATTTATATAAACATGCATTCTTAGGGTGTTTTAAAGAATGTATCAATATCTCCACTTGGTATGATTTTTAGTAATATAGAAATGAGGGTTATTTTCTTGAATTTCCCCGTGACAGTAGTTTGTGAATTTTGAAAGTTATCTTCATAATCACTATCACAATTAGCCAAATCAATCATCACATGATGTGGTATTTTTATTCATGGATCCAAATAGGCTTATGGCAGTCTTCTCCAAGTGGCATGGTTTTGTGCGGTTCTCTGCCAGGCGATATCAATAATCTGTCTGGTGGTTTTCCTCTCGGCTTCCTATGTTCTTTCGAACTCCATTCCAGCACTAGCTTCATCCATCTTTATATTTATCGTTTTTCTTCATAATATTATATTTAATATTGGGACTAAGAAGTTATAAGAAAGATCCATGTCACAAAACCATAAGTTGAATGGAAAAAAGGTGTTGTATCTCCCGTGTGGGAAAATCAAATGTTCATAAATATATCTTAGTATCTCTCTGATGCGGCCATGCATCAACTGTTACTAAACTCAGATGACTGCCAGCCTTAAGACATAGCCTGCACGGTTTCTAGGTAACAATGTCTGGCCATCCTCCTCCTCAATCCTCCACCCTTAAAGGCTTGGCGTCGTTCACCACGATTTCATTGCCCTGACTTTCTTTTTTCCAAGTCCATCGGTCTGTCGCTCTGAGTCAAGTCTTGCATCGTGGAATGATTTCCCCAGCAAAGGCTGCATCTGGTCCACCCATCTGATACGAAGTCTTCCTCACGATTCCTTGCCATTTACTTTTCCCTCCACCACAAGCTCCTCCAGGGTGGGGTTCCACTGGCAATGTGTCCAAAGTACCGGAGGCCGGCTGATCCTCTCGAGAAGCCTAGTCTGGATGCCTAGTTCTTCCAGTACGGACGCATTATAAGGATTTATTGAACACACTATGTACACATAATTACATGAAGACCCTGTCATCTACGTAGTACGCTAGTGAATTAGTCCTTGCTACACAGAATAGTACGTGATACTGTCCACATTGTTGCCCACAGAGAGTGGAGAAGCTTTGAGACGATGACTGGTGAAATCCTCTTTGGCCACGGATCCTGTAGTGGTAGCCGTCAGCCGTGGTCCTGGTGAAGACGAGCCGCATTGCAAAATTAGGGTTCTTCCATTCGCTTGAATAAAGGACAGGTCTTAAGTAGAAGTACTGATCAATGTTAACAGCTTTCGTGTCCCTGTCTCTGATGTGAGATTCATATGCGGCAGTATATTCTAGGCCGTTAAACTGTACTAGCTGCCTGATAAAGAAGCCGGTGGCAGCGTTGCGATACAACGTTGTTCTCGAGAGACCAAGGGACCATTTAACTGCCTCCATTCTCTTCAGTTTGCAAGCGTAAGGTAGAGCCGTATCTTACTGATTACATAGCAGAGGATTGGTGCTATATTAATATAAAAGAGGCGCAAAGCTGTTCCTAGCGGGAGTTTCTCAGTTTTCGTAATATCGAAGATTGCTTTAACCACAGCTTTGCATCGTTTTTCTACATGCTTGCTGAAGGTTTTCGCTGTTACTTGTAAGGTTAGCCCCAAGTACTTATAGGAGTTTACCAGTTCCAGGCCTGTTCATTGCCGCAATAAAGGATATCTGTTTTTATATGTTCCCTTAACGCCTAAAGTTTATAATTTTTGTTTCGCTTGTGTTAATTTCTAATCCATTCTTGTGCGACCATATATATAATCTGTCCAATCATCGCTGAAAATTCAGTTCACTTTTTTTACAGTAGAACCATTCTTTATAATTATCACAGCCTGTGCGGTTGCTAGGTTACACTTCCGCATATGTCTTGTTTCTCTACATAACACTGCTTCGTTACAAAAAAATTCGGATGACACCCAGCTCTTAAGACATTTTTATACCAAAAGAGTTTGTGTAAGCGTCAATTTTGTGTAAATGTGACAAATAATTGGCATTATTGGAACTTCTTCTTTAAAGGAACAACGCACACAGCATACTAAATATTGGCTAAAATAATCACCACTACTATTCAATCTAGTTCTATAAAAAGTTGTTCGAGAAAGGAAAAATGTATCTAAAGGGATCAATATTGGTAGACTTCTAAAAAAAATTCACCTTGATTGCCTCGCCTTCTCAGATGACTTAGCAATCCTCTCCAAAAACAAACAAAAAGCACTCCAGTCCGTAGAAAAACTTCATGAAATAGCGGCAAGAACAGGTCTGCAAATTTCATATGAAAAGACAAAGTATATGGAAGGTACGAAAGCAGTCTTTAATAAACTTCCTCTAATCACTAGATATTGGGACATCTCCCTAGTAGATAAATTCAAATACTTAGGTGCAATTGCGCAACCAAACAGGACAAATAGGCAATCAAACAAAGAAAGAATTACAAAATTACAAAAAGCATACAAAATTGTCTGGAACCGATGCAACAAAAATCTATATCCCGAAACGTAAAATTACGACACTACAACACAGTTGTCAAACCAGAAGCCCTGTATGCATCATAAACTCTGATAATTGGTGGAAGATCACAAATAAAAAACCGAAAAGAAGACAGGAAAATTCTCAGAAGAGTTCTAGGACCTAATGCAAAAATGGTATTTGGATAAAAAAGAAATTACAGAAACGGGTTGAAAAATTATCCTTTATCCCGCTAATAACTGACACGAAGAAATGTTATATCAACAGAAGCTTCTCTGAAATACTTCGTCGCCAATATTCATTTTAATATTATTATAAAATTATATTAAAATAAAATAACTTTTAAGAAATGACAGAAAAAATCACAGACAACATTAGAAAAAGAAGGTTAAAATTATGTGATCACCTGATCAGGATGGAAAACAATAGGCTAGCAAAGAAAATACTAAATCTCGCATTATCTCTAAAAAATTACGACAACTAGCTTACAGAAACATACAGAAATAAACAAAGATCTTCAGGAAATTGGTATAAATGAAGAAATCTTGCAAGGCAGAAAAAAATCAGAAATCTAACAAACAAACACAAATTTGCTGATCAACCTAAAAGACAAGCTACAGAATTGACGGAAGAACGCAGAAAGATGCTTGATGATGATGCTTGTCGTTTAAAGGGGCCTAATATCGAAGGTAATCGACTCTGAATGCAGAAAGAAGCACTGCGAAAGGATGAAGAGATTTGGGGAAGACAAGAAGAAACGTTGTGCAAAATAAGCTCATGAGCGCTCCTTGGTTGGGCATAATGAGTCAAAAATAATCACACTATACATTTATTATATACTAGCAAGATACCCGTGCTTCGCTACGGTATTATACTGAAATTTATAATTGAATGCTTATTGTTTTAGATATATAATCCTCCGAAATTCGCGATCTGACTCGTTTTCTGCGAGAATCCACCATAATTCCCGATCTGACTCGTTTTCTATTATTTTACGGCACGTTTCCTCCCATTTTTCAATCTTCCTTTTCAGCAATCGACTTCGTACTTCCCGGGTTAGGCTCAGGTATTCCTCCCGGTCAGTTGGGTCCGTACATCTGTATCATCTTTTCCTATAATCATTTTTAATATGGATAAAATCCTTTAGGAGATCCGGCGTGGTGTCATATTGGGTGCCTTAGCGGCACTGAACCCGCGGCCGGGCTGCATTCTTAGTCATTACCCGTCCAGGAGCCGTTTCCAGCGCGGTCCGCACATTTGACGATGGTCTGGAACATTATTATTATTATTATTGTTATTATTATTATTATTATTATTATTATTATGTGTTGCTGGAATGGCTGATGACAGGGAAAACCGGAGTATCCGGAGAAAAACCTGTCCCGCCTCCGTTTTGTCCAGCACGAATGACACATGGAGTGAACGGGATTTGAACCACGGAACCCAGCTGTGAGAGGCCGGCACGCTTGCGCCTGAGCAACGGGGGATCCTTATAAGTACATTAATAGCAGTAAAATCAATTGGTCTCACCTCCTTCTACACCCCACCGCCGTTAAGTTTATTTACCGCCACCTCCCCCACCCCAAGAAAAATTAAAAGAAGGCTTGTTTCTTTATGTTTAAGGGAGATTCCAAACACCAATGTTCACATCTATTACCTTCAGCTTTGAGATATAAGTATCCCCATAAAAATAATTTACTTTTTGCACTTTATTTCATACTACTCCCCTCCTCCCCAAGTGAATTTCAATTAATTTTCCAATTCTTTCACACACACCCCCACTTCATTGGATTTTCCGACAATACGTGTTTCTTTACTTTTAAAGCAGATTCCAAATATCAAATTTCACGTCTGTAACATCTTCATATTTGAGATATCAGTAGCCTAATTAAAAGAATTCAACACCATTTTCAGTCACTTTTACCCCCCCCCCCCGCTCCACCCAAGTGGTATTTCCGAAAACTAAAAATACACCTTTCTTTATGTTTAATAGAGATAAAAAATACCATTTTTTACTTCTGTAACATGTTAAGTTTCTTGAGATATACTGTAAAAATTCTCATTTTAAAATTTCACCCCTTTTGAGTTCCCCTTAAGTGGAGTTTCCCAAAACAAATCACCTATGTTTCTTTACATTTACAGGAGATTCCAAACACCCACTTTTTACGTCTGTAACATTTTACGTTTCCAAGATATTCTGTAGATATAGTCTTTCAAAAAATTCACCCCATTTTGTCACTCCTGTTTAACCGCCATTAATTGGATTTTCCAAAAACTAAAAAATACGTGTTTCTTTATTTTTAAAGGAGATCCCATATACAAATTTTCAGTTCTGTAATATCTTTCGTTTCTGAGATATATGTATCCTTATTAAAGGCATTCAACCCATTTTTCACCCTTTTAAACCCCTCCTATTGGGATTTAAGGAAACAAAAAAATACGTGTTCCTTTATTTTTAGAGGAGATTCTAAGTACCAATTTTATATCTGTAAATTTTAAAGTTTTAAGATGTAGACACACTATAAGCCTCCGTGGCTCAGGCGGCAGCACGCCGGCCTCTCACCGCTGGGTTCCGTGGTTCAAATCCCGGTCACTCCATGTGAGATTTGTGCTGGACAAAGCGGAGGCAGGACAGGTTTTTCTCCGGGCACTCCGGTTTTCCCTGTCATCTTTCATTCCAGCAACACTCTCCAATCTCATTTCATTTCATTAATCATTCATTAATCATTGCCCCAGAGGAGTGCGACAGGCCTCGGCAGCCGGCACAATTCCCATCCTCGCCGCTAGAAGGGGGCTTCATTCATTTCATTCCTGACCCGGTCAAATACTGGAAACAGGTTGTGGATTTTCATTTTCAAGATGTAGACACACTCATTTTAAAAAATTCACCCCCCTTTTCACCCCCCAATATTTGGATTTTCCAAAAACGAAAAAATACATGTTTCTTTACTTTTAAAGCAGATCCCAAATACAAATTTTCAGGTCTGTAATATCTTCAGGTTCTGAAATATAAGTAGCCTCATTAAAGGCATTCAACCCATTACTCACCCTTTTACACCCTTCCTATTGGGATTTTCCGAAAACAAAAGAATACGTGTTTCTTTATTTTTAAAGGAGATTCTAAATACCAATTTTTACGTCTATAAACTATAAAGTTTTGAGATATAGATACACTCATTTTAAAAAATCACCCCCTTTTACCCCCACCATTAACTGATTTTCTAAAAACAAAAAATACGCGTTTCTTTATTTTTAAAGGAGATCCCAAACACCAATTTTCAGGTCTGTAATATCTTCAGTTTCTAAGATATAAGTATTCTCTTTAAAGGCATTCTACCCCTTTTTCACCCCTTTTCTCCCCTCTTATTGGGATTTTCCGAAAGCAAAAAAGTACGTGTTCCTTTATTATTGATGAAGATTCTAAATACCAATTTTTACATCTCTAAACTTTAAAACTTTTGAGATATAGATGCACTCATTTTAAAAATTCACCCCCTTTTCACCCTCGCATTAATTGCATTTTCCAAAAACAAAAAATATGTGTTTCTTTATTTTTGAAAGAGATCAAAGTACCAATTTTCAGGTCTGTAATGTCTTCAGTTTCTGAGATATAAGTACCGGTATCCTGATTAAAGGCATTCAACCACTTTTTCACCCTTTTTCACCCCTCCCATTGGGATTTTCCGAAAACAAAAAAATACGTGTTTCCTTATTTTTAAGGAAGATTCTAAATACCAATTTTCACATCTGTAAACTTTTAAAGTTTTGAGATATAGACACACTCATTTTAAAATTTCACCCCCCTTTTCACCCCCTTAGCGACGGAATATCCAAAAATCCTCTCTTAGCGAGCACCTACATCTTAATATGAATATACTCCCAAAATTTCATTTCTTTATGTCCAGTAGTTTTGGCTCGGCGATGATGAATCAGTCAGTCAGTCAGTCAGGACAAGCTACTTTATATATATAGATTTTAGCGAAAAGAATGAATCTGCAGCATGTGTCCATTGGCACATAACATTTTGTAAAACGAAAGGTTTCGGAATACAGTACAGTTTTAAGTGAGGTGTTAGAATAGGGATTAGTTTAAGTTTTATTGACGAACTAAACATTACAAAAAACAGTGATCAGTAATTGGTCTGACTGAGCACTACATTTTTCAAATTTATGTTTTCCGGTGCAAGTCTTTCTAGATTGTTACCACATCTGAGTTACTCATCAATGACTTTTTTTGCTATTTGCTTTACGTCGCACCGACACAGATAGGTGTTATGGCAACGATGGGATAGGAAAGGCCTAGGAGTAGGAAGGAAGCGGCCGTGGACTTAATTAATATACAGCCTCAGCATTTGCCTGGTGTGAAAATGGGAAACCACGGAAAACCATCTTCAGGGCTGCCGACAGTGGGGTTGGAACCCACTATCTTCCGGGTACAATCTCACAGCTGCGCGGCCCTAACCGCACGGCCAAATCGCCCGGTGACATATTTTCCTAAAGTCCATTATCAAGCGGATGAATCAAGAAAGGAAGCAGTGCGGCTAAGGATGTTATCACGGTGACTATGAGGCACTCTAGAATCTCAAGGCCTTATGACTGGGCAGCAGTCTCCTCGTGGTCCAAGGTCCTAATGGGCTGTTATGCCACAGGTATTATCTTGTAATACTTCGAACATCCATACACATCTACTTCCTAAACACATGAAACCTTCCGAGAAGTTTCGCATTGAATTTAAGAAATGATTGGCCTTGTGTACTTAAGCGCTTTTGCTTCTCAGTTCCAGTCTCGAAATCACACTCTTCCCACCTAGAATACCTTAGCTGACGAGTTTGAGAATTGCAATTTATCTAGGAATCTTCGATGTTTGAAGTTTTTTGGGTGTCCGGAATTACCTCAGTAATCCATTTTTATACATACACAGATCAGCCGAAACATTGTGACCCCTACCTAATAGCCGGTATGTCCATCTTTGCCTCGGATAATAACAGCGGCGACGCGTGTTGGCATGGAATCAGTGAGGCCTTGGTAATTCCCGTAAGTTCAACGGAGGGGCGATGAGCTCTGAGGCCACGTTCAATCACATCCTAGATATGTTCGATAGGATTAAGATCTGGCGAGATGGGTGGCCAGAACATCAATTGCAACTCGCTACTGTGTTCCTCGAACCACTCCATCACACTCCCGGCCTTGTGATATGGCGCAATATCTTGTTGAGGAATGGCACTGTCGTTTGGAAATATGATCGTCATGAAGGGGTGTACGTGGTCTGCAACCAGAGTACGATAATTCTCGGCCGTCATGGTACCTTGCACGAACTCCACTGGACCCATGGATGCCCACGTGAAATTTTCCCAGAGCATTAATGAGCCGTCGCCAGCTTGTCTCCGTCCCGCAGTACAGGTGTCAAGGAGCTGTTCCGCTGGAGGGCGACGGATTCGCACCCTCCAATTGGCATGTTGAAGAAGGTATCGGGATTCAACAGACCATGCAATGCTCTGCCACTGTGCCAACGTCCAGTGACGATCGTCACGTGCCCATTTCAGTCATAGTTGCCGATGTCGAAATGTTAACATTGGCACATACATGGGTCGTCGGCTGCAGAGGTTCATCCTTAGGAGTGTTCAGTGCATTGTGTGTTAGGACACACTTGTACTCTGCCCAGCATTAAAGTCTGATGATACTTCCTCCACAATTCGCCGCTTGTCCTGTTTTACCAGTCTGACCAGCCTACGACGTCCGATATCTGTAATGAGGGGTGGCCGCCCAACCTCTCGACGTTTGGACGTGGTTTCAGCTTGGTTTCGCCACTTGTTGAAGGCACTTACCGCAGCAATCCTCGAACACCCGACAAGTCGTGCAGTTTCCGAAATGCTCGTGCCGAGCCTCCGGGCCATCACAATCTGCCCTCGGTCAAACTCAGATAGATCGCGTGCCTTCCCCATTCTACACACTGACAGCACCCTCACTGATACTACATGCACCGTGCGTGAGTCTGACTAGCAGTCATTCCTCGTCAGGTGACACTGCTATCGCCTGGACGGGTTTATACCAGGTGGCTCACGAACGCCGTCCTTTCTACATATAAATGTCCCACATGTACAAATGATGAATGGGATGTCTACCAACTGATTTTTCACAGGGGAACTACTGCCAGCGGGCAGGTTACATCAGAATATGAAGAGATAAGAATCGGAGTGTCGCTCGCAGCATGTTACTCAGCGACACCGGTCTAATGCATCCCTTGTATTAGTAAACCTCATTTTGCACCGCATACTTCTAGGCTAGTGTATGGTATAGCCGCACTATATTTGCTGTCTGCATATCGACAATGACCAGTGTGTCCAGCAGCGATGAATAGACGGATATTAATTTAAACTGGACAACCTGGTCGGAATGCAACAGAAGCTCCAAATAGACGTATGCCTTCTACTCACGTGTTTCGCCGAACAGTATTAGTTTTTGTTTCATCCTTGCAACTCTTTTATCGAGTGGAATGTCTACACGTGTATAAATTAATTAGTTATTAGATGTCCTTTTACTGCATCTTTGGCGTCTCTACCAACAGTAGTGGCAATTTGATTAGGGGGTGGGGCGAGGATGGACAGTCACCCCCTCCCCACTCACTTTGGGGAATAAATATTACATATTTATTCCACTTTAGCCAACTGGAACTAGGAATTATCTTTAAAAAGCTCTTTGTACATGCCTTGTTGTCTTACATGCTAAATATTTCCTTTATTTTCTCTAATTAACATAATTATTGGCGGAAATACGCACAAAACGCCGTTTGTCGCGGCTGAGCGACTTGTATAGCACTACGACAAGTAGTGGAGACTTTGCATGCACTGTGAGGAAGGGCAGTAGGGGTACATGTTTTTTTTGCCGAGGTCGTGACCACTGAGTTATAATTCACCCGCTTGGCACGCGCATTCGTCAGTCTGGCAGTCACTTTAGTGTCTGTTAGTTTATTAGTGTGTATTCAAATACTAAATGAGTTTTTATTGCATTATCATGCCGTACTTCTATGTAATTGTACCGGGCGAGCTGGCCGTGGAGTTACGGTTGCGCGGCTGTGAGCTTGCACTCGGGAGATACTGGTTTCGAATCCCTCTGTCGGCCGTCCTGAAGATGGGTTTCCGTGGTTTCCCATTTTTATACCAGGCTGTACCTTAATTAAGGCCACGGCCGCTTCCTTCCCGTTGTGTCAGCGCGACGTAAAGTCAATTGTAAAAAAAAGATATATTTAATTGTAATTGTAATTTCAACGCGAGAGAATACCAACTTTACGTTCACCGGACTCAATTCTTTCGTTTATATTTTGTTATTTTATATGTAAATGTAATTAACCTGCCCCGTGGATTATTCGTAATAATAAGTATTTTGAGAATTTCTAAATTATTTCTTTGTGTCGTGTTATTTATTACGCAAATGTATTTAACCTGCCCCGTAGTATGTTTGTGAGACCTGGTGAAAATTTGATTATACAAAATTGAATCAAATTCTCAATAAAAACCCATTATTACGAATAATCCACGGGGCAGGTTAATTACATTTACATACAAAATAACACAATAAAAACGAAAGAATTTAGTCCGGCGAAAGTAAAGTTGGTATTCCCCGCGTTGAAATTACAATTACAATTAAACATATCTTTATTTTACAATTGATTTTACGTCGCGCTAACACAACGGGAAGGAAGCGGCCGTGGCCTTAATTAAGGTACAGCCCCAGCATTTGCCTAGTGTGAAAATGGGAAACCACGGAAAACCATCTTCAAGGCTGCTGACATTGGGGTTCGAACCCACCATCTCCAGGATACAAGATCACAACTACGCGCCCCTAACCACACGGCCAACTCGCCCGGTAAAGTATGTTTTAGGTTGCCTGGAATTACCTTATTTATTTAGCTCTATTTTTAATTTGTATACCTCTTACTGTTCATCAGTACACTTCGACTTGTTTGTTACTTAAGATTAAGTTTTAGAATTATTCTGTAGTAGATGTAATGTGGGCTGTGCTAGGCGAGCTCCATTCATGCTCATGAAGTTCTGTGCTGTGTATTGACAGCGATGAAGCGACTCCATTAGCTTGCCTTGTTACGTCACTCTGGCTGGTATCGAAGATCGGACGAACGATTTAGGTCGCGTCGTGTCTTAATGGAAGCTATAACGCATGATACCATCACTCCTTGTTTATAGCCTAGCTCTGCCGCGGGATCCGCTTCGATGTTGTTCACTCCGAGATACAGTGGGTCGTTACCCACTTCCAGACGAAGATGAGAAAGTTCATATGTGATCACAGTACAGGCTGCGCTGTAATGGTTTGTAATATTAGAGAGGATCATTTACGCCATATATAACACACCACACCACAACGATGACGGCTGTGCCTGGCAAGATGTGGTGTACTCTCTTAGAGGAGGAGAAAAACCAAGTGGCGTTATTCAAACCCAGAGCAAGGTCATTTTCGTCGACAGTGACTATAATAATTCCTCTCTCTCCTTTTTAAAGGGGTGAAATAATTTCAAGTCTCACGGCAACTCTCTTTTCCCAACCATTAATTTAGTGTTGTCATACAATAATGCGGACAATGGTAAAATAACGGAGGTAATTATTATCATAATATGTATATGACGTAAGCTACTGTGTTCAGGCATTTAGTTTCTGGTGCCAATTGGGCTGCCTGCGTGTCAGTTTCAACGTTTCGTTTTCCTCTACCCGGTTAGAGGAACGGGACCCTTTTGGTCGATCTGATGGCTGATTTTTCATCCTTTTTTTTCGGCTGTACACTAAACGTGTGACCAGACTTTTTGTCCGGCTCCATGGCTATATAGTTAGCGTGTTGGCCTTTGGTCGCAGGGGTCCCGGGTTCGATTCGCAGCAGGGTTGGTAATTTTAACCATCATTGGTTAATTTCTCTGGCACGGGGGCTGGGTGTATGTGTCGTCTTCATCATCATTTCATCCTCACCGCGACGCGCAGGTCGCCTACGCGTTGTAAATCAAAAGACTTGCATCTGGTGAGCCGAAATTGTCCTCGGACACTCTCGGCGCTAAAAGCTATTCGCCATTTCATTTCTGAGTGGTACTTTCAGTTAAGGACACCTATGTCCTGTCAACAATAAGGACAGCGATAAGGACATAAAACATTGCTCTCTTCCTGTTGGCGATGATCAGTTATTGCTTGCATTGCTCAGTGATCTATTGTATGCAGGATGTGTGCATGAAAAACACAGTTATGTACCTAGAGATGTATGTGTAAATTAAGGGCTTTGCTACAGTTCAAAAATAGGATATTATTTTATGCATTACCTCGTAGATGAACACGGGGCACGCTGGCTCCATGGCTAAGTGGTTAGCGTGCTGGCCTTTGTTCAAAGGGCTCCCAGGTTCGATTCCCAGCAGGGTGGGGAATTTTAACCATAATTGGTTAATTTCGCTGGCACGGGGGCTGGGTGTATATGTCGTCTTCATCATCATTTCATCCTCATGACGACGCGCAAGTCGCCTACGGGGGTCAACTCAAAGGACCTGCATCTGGCGAGCCAAACTTTTACTCGGACACTCCCGGCACTAAAAGCCACACGCCACGCTGCTATTGGACTAATCCACTATCGAATACACCAACTTGAATTCCGAAGATCAACGGTGTACCATCTCAGCTGCTCATTCCTGCCAACAATCGGTCATTTTGAAATGATTTGCCATTGCCTGTTTGATGGGACAGTTCCCTTCTGAAAAGCCATGGCAGTGTTGCCAGGTCTCCAGAAATTTCAATCATCCGAAAAAAGAAAAACCTCCCGAAATATCTTCTAATCCAAATCTAAGGAGAATTATTAGTAGTGATTAATATGCATATTACATTTTTACCTAAAAACTTTCCTCGTTATCGATAAAACGTCACGCAGTGAGACGACGTTACCTCTAGATCATGGTGCTTGCACTTCCTAAATAGTCTAATGTATCTATATTTAATGCGAAATGTCTACAGAAATTAGAACTGCACCAGTCAATGCCTTGTGTCTGTCATTTCTACGTTGAACTCTTGTTGGCTTGATGTAGATGTTGATTCCCATAGGGAACCTAAAATATTTGTCCTGAATGAGTAAATTTATAATACCAATATAATGGTCCGTTATTGGACATTATAAATTTTCCAGCTAACTCATTCTTTGTTGCCTGCGTTTCGCCCTCATGTGCTAAGTTAGGCTCATCAGTTGGGACTTAGCACACCACCCAAGACGCAAGGCTAGTGCATACCGTGGAGGCTCTCTCGCTCGCTCGACGCTTTCATTCCCCACCCTGAGGGGGTGGGGCGGGCCACCTAGAGGGTGTCGCCCTCTCCCTGGCCAGGGGATTGGACGGGGTTGTGTGGGATTGGAGGAAAAGGGAGATGGGGGGAAAAAAAGGATTAATGCGTTGGAGGAGATGTTGAAGTGCAAGTGTGACTGGAGGTGGGCGTAGGATTACTCTTTATTATATATGACGGGCATAGGGGGGGAGGCGGGACATTCTGTGAGCGGTTGTTTTTTTTTTTTTTTTTGTTCAATACAGACATGATGCAAAAATGGATACAACAGACTTCGTGGGTAACGTAAATTGACAGAGAAAAGAAAAAACACATAAGGTGATGAATATCATAAATACATGTTACAAAGTTTGGGAAAAATAAAAATAACAAGCATACTTAGTGACATAGCCTTCCTTAGCAGAGCCTAATGCAAAATATCGGACATGTACACCCCAGTTAATATACGTAAATTATACAGGAGGAGGCAGAAGCGAAGTATGTATATATGGTCTATCTTGGAGATATATAAAGTAAGGAATAGGTGATTAATTATCAGTACATTACGTATGAATTGTATAAAGAAATTAAAGAAAATAGGTACTAAGTGAAAAAGTAGAGGACTTGGTACCAATGTAAATGAAAAAAGTTGCCCCTAGACAGTCTCCACACGCTGTCCGAGTGGAGGGGTCTGGTGGAGAGATTTGAAGATATGGAGTGGGGTGGGGATAAAGAGAGGGGTTTTGAGAGGGGAGTGCAGGAGAAGGGAGAGTATAGGATTGTTGCGGTCAAGGGAACGTTGGAAATAGCGGGCAGCAAGAATGGAGACGAAGGTATCTAGTTTGGGAATTGGGAAGATGTTGTACAAGTCAGAGGTGTGAAAGAGTGGATGAAGGCGGAGGGCGATGCGAACTAGGCGGCGTTCCATGGATAGGAAAGGTTTAAGGAGGTTAGGGTGAGAGTCTGCAACAGCCAGCCAGGCGGTGAAACCATAGACGATGGCAGAACGAATGAAGGCGGTGTAGGTGAGTAGGAGAAGTTGGGAGTTAAGGCCCCAGGTAGTCCCGGCAAGCCGGCGAACCAACCGGGCTCGACGGGAAGATTTGGTTTGAAGGGTCCGGAAATGCGGGCGGAAAGTGAGGAATTCGTCTATGGTTACACCAAGGTACTTGAGGGAGGGTTGAACGGTAAGTGGGGTGTCGCGGATGGTGAGTCGGAGGAGGCCAGGGTCACGGGTCACTGAAAAGCGACGGCGGCTACGACGGATTAAGATTGATTGGGTTTTGGAGGGGTTTATACGGAGATGCCACTTGTCACACCAGGAGAGAAAGGAGTCAAGGTAAGGCTGTACGAGGTTATTCATGCTAGAGACGGAGGGAAGGGGTGCTAGAAGTGCAGTATCGTCCGCGAACTGAAGTAACTGAATGGGGGCGGGTGGTTGAGGAATATCTGCTACGAACAAGATGAAGAGTATTGGGGATAGCGGGGAGCCTTGAGGAACACCATAGGACATAGAAAATGAAGAGGAGAGTTCACGATTAATGGATATCCTAGCAGATCGGTGGGAGAGATAAGAGGCGATGAGGCGAATGTAGGTAGTAGGTAGGGCAAAAAAGTGAAGTTTAAAGATGAGGGCTGCGTGCCAAACAGAGTCGAAGGCCTGGTTGAAATCGAAAGTTATGAGAAGGGAAGGTTTTCCATGGTTGAGGTGATTGGAGGCTATTTGGATGAGCTTAAGGAGTTGGTCGTGTGAGGATAAGCCGGGACGGAAACCTCCTTGGAAAAGCGGGAGAAGGTGATGGGACGACAGGTGGGAGTGGAGGCGGCGGACCAGGATTTTATCTAGAAGTTTAGCTAGGACAGAAATGAGACATATTGGTCGGTATGAGTCTAAGTCGGACAAGGGTTTTCCGGATTTGGGGAACAGAAGCATGATGGATTTCTTCCAGGCGGTTGGGTAGAAACCGGTATGGAGGATAAAAGTGAAAAGGGTGGCTAGAAGAGTGAAGAGGATGGGAGGGGCTTCACGTATATGGCGGTAACGGATATTATCGGGGCCGGGTGCGGTGTTGCGAGTTTTGGAGAGAGCGATATGAATATCGGTGGGGGTGATGGGAGAATTGAGAGGATGAGGGGAGGGTGTGTGTGTAGCAGAGGGAATGAGTTTAGGAGAAGCTTGAATATCATGATAGAGCGGTGTGTCAGCAAAGCAGAAGTGGTGGGAGATTTGGTTGTTGAAGCGCCAGGCGAAATGTTCAGAGAAGATCTCCAACTTTTCCGTGGTGTTAGCTGGAGACTTTCCTTGGTGAATGATAGGATAGGTAGGGGTGCTGTGTTGGCCGAGGAGGCTGGAAAGACGACGCCAGTATTGGGAGGGATGAGCATGTAAGGAGTTAAGTGTTGTACAGGTTTGAGACCATGAACGACGTTTATAAGAGATAAGGTAGTTACGTACTGTGCGGATTAGTTGGCGGTG
The DNA here is from genome assembly GCF_040414725.1 of Anabrus simplex. Lineage (NCBI taxonomy): Eukaryota > Metazoa > Arthropoda > Insecta > Orthoptera > Tettigoniidae > Anabrus > Anabrus simplex. The sequence continues at coordinate 125,523,034 of NC_090269.1, forward strand.
CCGACGGAGAAAATAGGTGTCACCGGTGCGGGTGAAATCCTGGAGATAGGATTGAGAAAGTTTCTGGAGACGGAGAAATTTAGGCGGAAGGCGCGGTTTGGAGGGTGAATGTAAAGTGGTGGGGATGTGTGCTTGGGAAGCAGAGGAGATAGAAGAGTGCAGGAGATCCGGAAGTGAATCAACTGAGGTCTGGTCGGTCAGAGGTGGAGAAGAGTGTGGGAGCATGTTGGAAAGGGCGGAGCGATATGAATTCCAATTGGCTTGAGCAAAATTGGGTACTGGTTGGGGAGGTGATGTATTTGAGGAGTGGTGGTGAGTGGGGATTTGTAATAGAACAGGGATATGATCACTGCCAATGCTGGGAAGAAGTGTAATAGTGGTGAGATGTGTAAGAGAATTATGTGTGATGATGGCATCAGGTGTGGTCTGGGAGGAGGGGCGTGTTGGGCCAGGAAGGGGGAGAAGGGAGGAATCGATGGCACTGAGGAGGGAGTGGAGGCTGTGCATTTCTCGAACGGATCTGTCGGTGAGATTCAGGTCGGCAAGAAGAATGTAGTGCGGAAAGGTTCTGCTGAGGTGAGTGATGTAATCTAGTGGGAGGGGTTGGGTGGAACGCGTGTAAATTGTAGCGAGATGTAGGATGCGGGAGCGAAAGTAGATTGTGGCGGTGATGGATTCTGGAAAGTGAAGGGGATGAGGTGGAACATGAAGGCGAGTGGGAAGGGAACCTTTTATAGCTATTGCTGATCCCCCTCGTCCGCGGTCGTCGGGGTGATCTGCTCAATGAAGGATGTATCCAGGAAGATGAGCTGGGGTTCGTGGACGGAGCATGGTTTCGTTCAGTAAGATGGTGTGAACGGGGTACTGTTGGATGAGAGTCAGGAGGTGGAGACGCTTGGTGGAAAATGATTGGATATGGATGAAGAGAATGGAGATGGGAGGGGAGGAATTCACACGTTTGGATCGACAAGCCATCAAACAAGAGTCTCCAAGCGGGTGAATTGAAAATGGGAGTTTAGGCCTGAGTGGGAGGTGACAAAATGTAGGTTGAAAGTCTGATTGGCCGCTGCTTGCAGGTGAGAGAGGACTAATGGTCGGTGATATGGGAATAGGTTGAGGAGAGTGAGAGTGGTGAAGCGAATGATATCTTCGATGGTAGGAGGAGAGAACTGGGAACGGTTGAGATCTGTAGGTGGGTCAACGGTCCGGACGGGGGCGATAAGTTCGGGTCGGTTGTCAGGGGGAGGAGGACGGGCCTTACAGAGACGGGAGTAGGTGGGATGTGAGTCACCACACGTGTTGCAGTGAGGGGGTTGTGTGGTGTTGGGGCATTTTGGAGTAGGATGTTGCTGGGAACAGTGTCCGCAAATAGGTGTTGGTGCTTTGCAGTCGGCCGTTTTGTGGACGTTGTACTGTAGACACCGTTCGCAGCGTAGGGGTTGCGGAGGAGGGGCTTTGGAAGGCTCCACTCGGTGGTGCTGGCGATATATTGAGACACCTGTGGAAAGTAGTCTATCAAGATCTTCGGTGGTGGGGACCAGCACCCGCACCATGAAGGTCGGCCCGGATACGTTCTTAATTCGAAAGACTTTTCTTGCGGGAACGCCCTCGGCGTTAAGCTCCGCAAGGATCTCGGAGTCTGGAATATCCGGGTCGACCCCCCTGATCACACAGCTGAAGAGACTGTGGCGGGGTGGAGGGGGAGGGGTCTTTTGTTTGGGTTGTGAAAGAATTTTAAATGGTGAGCTGGAGCCCAGTTGATGAGCACCTACTAAATTGGAAAGATGACTGGCGGCTTCTGCACTGGTGACTTTGATGAGGTATCCATGGTTGGTAGGCCTGATGTCGGCGATGTCTTCACGACGAAGATTGAAGCGGAGAAGTGTTCGGAAGATCTTCTGCGATGAACGGAAATCAGGGGATGGGTTCTGAAGGAGGAAAGTATGGGTAGATTGGGGTGGTTTTTGCAGGAGACGGGGGTTGGTTATAGGACGATGACTGCCAGAGAGAGGAGGAAATTCGGTGGTGGATGATGTATTTATTGGTGGAATATTGGCTGTTTCCATGGAGTCAGTGTGCTGTGAAAGTGGAGGAGGCGGTGGCGGTGGCGGTGTCTCGATGGCGACGACTTTAGGTGGTACTGATTCCTTTGGTGTGGCGAGACGTCGTTTAACTCCCTGGGATGGCTCTCGTTGCGGCGCTGGTGGTACTAAGAGGTGACTTCCATGTGCAGAAGAGGGAATGGGATGCTCCTCGGAAGACATGAGGCCCGGGGCATGGGCTTGTGCTAGTGTCACAGATGAAGGTGACAGTACGGCAGTGGTGGTGGTGGCTGTCGATGTGGTAGCGGCGATGGTGCTGGTGGCGATGAGATCCATTATGATAATATGGCTGTCTTAAAGACAGAATATTCCCTAGGGGGTAAAAACCCCCTGATGTGGAGAGGGGACCCCAGAGATTACCGAGTCCACAGCTATGTAGCAGAGAAGAATGCAATGATGAATGCAGATTGCCTGGGGAAACCCTTACAGTAATAGAATTCCTCGACGTCGATGGCACGTCCCGAGGTGAAACCTCACGAATTACTATGTCCACCTGGCGAGACCACGTTTTCAAGGAGCCATAAACTCCCGTGACTGCTTGCGGTGTAGCGCAATCCGTTGGACGGTCAGCTTCGATCGTCAATCCCCCGTGGAGGCCACTGCATAGGCTATTTGAAGCCACCAGCAGTGCCAATGCACTATGAGAGCTATGTCTCATTTTCAAAAATAGATGCCTGCCTGGCCATCAAATGATGTAGATGTTGATTCCCATAGGGAACCTAAAATATTCGTCCTGAATGAGTAAATTTATAATACCAATATAATGGTCCGTTATTGGACATTATAAATTTTCCAGCTAACGCATTCTTTGTTGCCTGCGTTTCGCCCTCGTGTGCTAAGTTAGGCTCATCAGTTGGGACTTAGCACACCACCCAAGACGCAAGGCTAGTGCATACCGTGGAGGCTTGCTTGCTTGAGAGTTTTCATTCCCCGCCCGAAGGACGGGGCGGGCCCCCTAGATCGTGTCGCGATCTCTCGGGCCAAGGGGAGCGACGATAACTGTGAGGAGCAAGGAATGAGTGAGGTGGGAGGAGCGATGTGACAAATTTAAGGAGGTGGGCTACGGATGTGCGAATTTTAGGGGATTTTCTCCAGGATTGAAATTTAGAGAAGATTGTGAGGATAGCATTGAAAGGTGAGGAGATGCAAGGACGTAGTGAGATTATGAAGGGAAGATATTAAGTACCGGATGAGATGGAGTGGTGGAGGTGGGTAAGAAAGGAAGCTATATGGGTGAGGAGGTGGACTGACAGATTGACTAGGTGAGAAGTTGACTGCCTGGGGGCGACGGGGAGAATTATTGGTGGGTTGTCTGACAGGATTAGGGGGAGAGATGGACGGTTCTACTCGATGACGTTGGCCATATATGTAAGCTCCGTGGTCAATGAGGTGTTGAACATCTGTGGCGCTCGGGACATGGATGCGTACCATGAATGTTGGCCCTGTTGCATTCTTGATGCGGAAGACTCGGCGGACTGGGATGTCTTTAGCTTGTAGTTGCTGAAATATGGTCCTTTCGGAGAGAGCCGGGTCCACTCCACGGATGACACAGCTGGACATTCTGTGAGAAGTTGTTGGTGGCTGCGAGGGCGATGATGTTGCGGAGGCTGCTGTTCTGGGTGAAGCTGGCGAAGGCGGTGCGTCGACTGTGGTATTCGTTGTTCCAGGAAATACATAGGGATGTGAAGGGAAGGGCGAAGTGAGGAGGGAAGAGGTCATTAGTGAAGGTGGGTGGCATGGGACAACTGTTGTAACAGCGATCTGGGAAGTACGGAGGGTAGATGTTGGAGTGGTCGAGGTGACAGTGGTGGTCGTGGTGGTGTAGGTGGTGGTAATGGGAGTGATGTAGAAATTTGACGAAGTCTGTAGTTGTGGTGGTTTCTGTGATGGTGTAGTTGTAGGCTCGGCTGTAGTATAGGCAGTTGGCTGGGCTGACGTAGTTGTTGCCGGAATTTCTTCTACTCGATGGAGCTTGCCTTGGATATAAACGCCATTATCAACAGCATTCCAGAAGTCAGCTGCAGATGGAGTATAGAGTAGCACATCAGTTGATGGTCCTGGGCCAGCGGAAGATCGTATGGCATGGTGGATGCCAATCGCACGGAGTTCTGCTTCAATTTCTTCTTCGGGGATAGCTGGATTGACATTCCTGGCGAGACAGATATATAGAGTGGGGAGGCCGACTTCCATCTTGGTGTCAGCCTGATATGCTTTTTTGGGTTCGGCGAGGCAGCAAAGTTAGAGTTGGTGAGCCACCAGGCCGAAGAAAAAGTAATTGGAGATGCGCAGAGAATAAGGCAGTCAAGTTTCGAGTTGCGCGAGAAGGATCCTGTGCCGTGGAGGCCACTGCATAGGCTATTTGAAGCCACCAGCAGTGCCAATGCACTATGAGAGCTTTTTGAAAATGAGACATAGCTCTCATAGTGCATTGGCACTGCTGGTGGCTTCAAATAGCCTATGCAGTGGCCTCCACGGTATTCACTAGCCTTGCGTCTTGGGTGGTGTGCTAAGTCCCAACTGATGAGCCTAACTTAGCACACGAGGGCGAAACGCAGGCAACAAAGAATGAGTTAGCTAGAAAATTTATAATGTCCAATAACGGACCATTATATTGGTATTATAAATTTACTCATTCAGGACAAATATTTTAGGTTCCCTATGGGAATCAACATCTACATCATTTGATGGCCAGGCAGGCATCTATTTTTGAAAATGAGACATAGCTCTCATAGTGCATTGGCACTGCTGGTGGCTTCAAATAGCCTATGCAGTGGCCTCCACGGCGAGCTCTGGTTTCCCTTCAAAACGACGCCTTCTCTCCAGGATCTCAAATCTGGGTAAACCTTAAGTGAACTCCACAACTCGTCGCAGCAGACACTCCTGTTATTTTTGATCGGCCGGGTGGCTACACATCTTTACTTTCAACTCGCGCCGAGCCAACAAAGCATATAGGCCGACTCCTCGTTGGATGTTAGCCTCCCTACCACCAACCACCATGACGACCACCACCACGACCATCACCACTACCTTTGCGACCGCTGCTCACACCTTTTCCTCGCTTTCCATCACAACTGTTACGTCGTCCCATTCATCGCCGCTCCTATCCACCTCTCTCCCCGCGCTACCTCCTGTTGATCCACCTCGACTATTACGTATTCCTCCCCGCTACTTCACCCGCCCTTCTACGCTGTCTACATCTGCCTTGCCGACCACGACATCACCACCACCACTGTCCGTCGTAACAGCAGCAGCCGCTCATCAACCTCCAACACCGTCAGACACATCAGCCACAAACGAAGTCTTCAGTTGCGTCGTCCGCGGCGTAAGCCCACTCTTCCCGGCAACTGACATTCAAGAACAACTTCGCCTTCAAGCCATACCCGTCAAGAGGGCATTCCGTATCTACAACTCCACCGGTCCGACGTATTTAATCAGACTTCAGCTTTCCAGTGCAGCAGCCGTCGCCCACCTGATCTCCAGCGGAGCACTTCTCTACGGCCGTCGTCATCCCGTCGAACCCTCTCGTTCACCTCCCCGCCCTAGATATCACCACTCCACCTCTCGTCACCATACCCGGCCTGATCATCCTCCCTTCCAACGCTCTATCTATGTCCGTCCAACTCCTTCTTCTGCCAATATCTCCCTCCCACCACCACCGACCCTTGAACATCTCCGACACCTCACAACTGTCCTTTATCACATCGCTTCAACACTTCACCACCTTACACTCCCACGAAACTTCCTTCTCGACACTCCTGTATAAATCTCCAAATTTTCACACCGTTTTTCCCTCTTCTTCATTTGACACCTCTCACTCTTCTCTCCACATCTCCCGGCCCGAGAGATCGCGACACGATCTAGGGGGCCCGCCCCGTCCTTCGGGCGGGGAATGAAAGCTCTGCAGCAGCAGCAGCCTCCACGGCATCATCCGTTCTCTCCAGGATCTCAAATTTGGGTAAACCTCAAGTGAACTCCACAACTCGTCGCAGAAGACACTCCTGTTATTTTTGATCGGCCGGGTGGCTACACATCTTTACTTTCCACTCGCGCCGAGCCAACAAAGCATATAGGCCGACTCCTCGTTGGATGTCAGCCTCCCTACCACCAACCACCATGACGACCACCACCACGACCATCACCACTACCTTTGCGACCGCTGCTCACACCTTTTCCTCGCTTTCCATCACAACTGTTACGTCGTCCCATTCATCGCCGCTTCTATCCACCTCTCTCCCCGCGCTACCTCCTGTTGATCCACCTCGACTATTACGTATTTCTCCCCGCTACTTCACCCGCCCTTCTACGCTGTCTACATCTGCCTTGCCGACCATGACATCACCACCACCACTGTCCGTCGTAACAGCAGCAGCCGCTCATCAACCTCCAACACCGTCAGACACATCTGCCACAAACGAAGTCTTCAGTTGCGTCGTCCGCGGCGTAAGCCCACTCATCCCGGCAACCGACATTCAAGAACAACTTCGCCTTCAAGCCATACCCGTCAAGAGGGCATTCCGTATCTACAACTCCACCGGTCCGACGTATTTAATCAGACTTCAGCTTTCCAGCGCAGCAGCCGTCGCCCACCTGATCTCCAGCGGAGCACTTCTCTACGGCCGTCGTCATCCCGTCGAACCCTCTCGTTCACCTCCCCGCCCTAGATATCACCACTCCACCTCTCGTCGCCATACCCGGCCTGATCATCCTCCCTTCCAACGCTCTATCTATGTCCGTCCAACTCCTTCTTCTGCTAATATCTCCCTCCCACCACCACCGACCCTTGAACATCTCCGACACCTCACAACTGTCCTCTATCACATCGCTTCAACACTTTACCACCTTACACTTCCACGAAACTTCCTTCTCGACACTCCTGTATAAATCTCATCCAAATTTTCACACCGTTTTTCCCTCTTCTTCATTTCAAACATCCCACTGTTCTCTCCACATCTCCCGGCCCGAGAGATCGCGACACGATCTAGGGGGCCCGCCCCGTCCTTCGGGCGGGGAATGAAAGCTCTGCAGCAGCAGCAGCAGCCTCCACGGGGAGCATCCTGCTCTGGTTGGAGAGGGGAAAACACATAACACACGCCCGAAATTTTTCGGCTGGGTGGCCATCATCTTTAATAGCTCACTCAGTCGGCCCACTATAAACACAAACAGGCAGACGCCTAGTTGGCAGTCGCCTATCCTCATCATGACCTACTGCCTCATCCCTGGCGTGGAACTCCACATTCCCGAAGATCACATATTTGAAGACCTCCAAGCAGACGACGTTCCAGTTCTCAACGCCTTCAGACTACAGGACGGTCAGACCGCAGCACCATCTACTCACGTTTTAGTCCAACTAGAAGGAGAAGCAGCCCAACGCCGCCTGTTCACCACCGGAGCAAACATCCATAATAAAACCTACGCAGTGGTGCCAACCCCCCCATGCATCCTGAACCAAATAAAAGCCGACCCTTATCACATCCCCATCATCCAGGTGCCCCCATCGCCCCTACCAACCTTACCAACAACAACAACAACAACAACAACAACAACAACAACAACAACAACTACCCTCACAACCATAACTCCGTCAACTTGTACCCCCTCCCCAGACATATTCACCACCGTCACAACTTCCCACCCATCCCCAGTAATGTCATCATCCCAGCAGACCCCAGCCACCCCACCACTGCAATTTCCGCCGGACGCCGCAGTCTCACCACCAGCAAACCAACAACAGACGCCCCCACCAGCCGTCTTCAGCTGTGTACTACGTGGGATATCTCCAGAAGTTACCGAGCAAAACATAATCCAAGAACTACGGAAAACTGGAGTCAATGTACTTAGAGCCATCAGAATTTACAACAGCCATGGACCTACTTTCATGATGCGCCTCCAGATGCCCAGTAAAGAAGACGCCCAGCACCTCATCAGTACCGGCGCACAAGTCTATGGTCGCCGCCATCGAGTAGAGCCCTCCCACTCCCCACCCCTACCCCCACGAAACCGCCAACCATCGATCAATTCACACCGCCGCCCCCAGCCAACCCTCCCCTGTGTTCCCCCATATCTACAACAAACTCCGTTCCCTCTTCCAACTGGACCCATCCCTCTACCTCTCCAAACATACGACCTTCTTCGCCTCCTCATTCTATCTCTCCATAACATCACCACCACCCTCCAGTTCCTAACCTCCCATAGCTACCCCGGACCCTACGTCCGACCGACTTAGGCACATCATACTCATCTTTAAGAATTGTATCACCTCATCCATCAGTCTGCATTGTAAAACTCACCAAAATATCAATAAAGTCTTATATACCAGCACTTAGACAAGACGCACATCCTCTCCCATCTCCCAACTCTCCACATCCTTTACCCACCTCCTTCTTCCATCACATCTCCCCAACCCGCCCGCATCTCTTGGCCAGAGAGAGGGCGACACCCTCTAGGTGGCCCGCCCCACCCCTTCAGGGTGGGGAATGAAAGCATTGAAGCAAGCAAGCAAGCAAGCCTCCACGGGATCTTCTCTCCAGGATCTCAAATCTGGGTAAACCTCAAGTGAACTCCACAACTCGTCGCAGAAGACACTCCTGTTATTTTTGATCGGCCGGGTGGCTACACATCTTTACTTTCCACTCGCGCCGAGCCAACAAAGCATATAGGCCGACTCCTCGTTGGATGTCAGCCTCCCTACCACCAACCACCATGACGACCACCACCACGACCATCACCACTACCTTTGCGACCGCTGCTCACACCTTTTCCTCGCTTTCCATCACAACTGTTACGTCGTCCCATTCATCGCCGCTTCTATCCACTTCTCTCCCCGCGCTACCTCCTGTTGATTCACCTCGACTATTACGTATTCCTCCCCGCTACTTCACCCGCCCTTCTACGCTGTCTACATCTGCCTTGCCGACCACGACATCACCACCACCACTGTCCGTCGAAACAGCAGCAGCCGCTCATCAACTTCCAACACCGTCCGACACATCTGCCACAAACGAAGTCTTCAGTTGCGTCGTCCGCGGCGTAAGCCCACTCATCCCGGCAACCGACATTCAAGAACAACTTCGCCTTCAAGCCATACACGTCAAGAGGGCGTTCCGTATCTACAACTCCACCGGTCCGACGTATTTAATCAGACTTCAGCTTCGCAGCGCAGCAGCCGTCGCCCACCTGATCTCCAGCGGAGCACTTCTCTACGGCCGTCGTCATCCCGTCGAACCCTCTCGCTCACCTCCCCGCCCTAGATATCACCACTCCACATCTTGTCGCAATACCCGGCCTGATCATCCTCCCTTCCAACGCTCTATCTATGTCCGTCCAACTCCTTCTTCTGCTAATATCTCCATCCCACCACCACCGACCCTTGAACATCTCCGACACCTCACAACTGTCCTCTATCACATCGCTTCAACACTTCACCACCTTACACTCCCACGAACCTTCCTTCTCGACACTCCTGTATAGCCATTCATCCAAATTTTCACACCGTTTTTCCCTCTTCTTCATTTGACACCTCTCACTGTTCTCTCCACATCTCCCGGCCCGAGAGATCGCGACACGATCTAGGGGGCCCGCCCCGTCCTTCGGGCGGGGAATGAAAGCTCTGCAGCAGCAGCAGCGTTTACTAGGACCCTTCTCTCCAGGATCTCAAATCTGGGTAAACCTCAAGTGAACTCCACAACTCGTCGCAGAAGACACTCCTGTTATTTTTGATCGGCCGGGTGGCTACACATCTTTACTTTCCACTCGCGCCGAGCCAACAAAGCATATAGGCCGACTCCTCGTTGGATGTCAGCCTCCCTACCACCAACCACCATGACGACCACCACCACCACGACCATCACCACTACCTTTGCGACCGCTGCTCACACCTTTTCCTCGCTTTCCATCACAACTGTTACGTCGTCCCATTCATCGCCGCTTCTATCCACCTCTCTCCTCGCGCTACCTCCTGTTGATCCACCTCGACTATTACGTATTCCTCCCCGCTACTTCACCCGCCCTTCTACGCTGTCTACATCTGCCTTGCCGACCACGACATCACCACCACCACTGTCCGTCGTAACAGCAGCAGCCGCTCATCAACCTCCAACACCGTCAGACACATCAGCCACAAACGAAGTCTTCAGTTGCGTCGTCCGCGGCGTAAGCCCACTCATCCCGGCAACTGACATTCAAGAACAACTTCGCCTTCAAGCCATACCCGTCAAGAGGGCATTCCGTATCTACAACTCCACCGGTCCGACGTATTTAATCAGACTTCAGCTTTCCAGTGCAGCAGCCGTCGCCCACCTGATCTCCAGCGGAGCACTTCTCTACGGCCGTCGTCATCCCGTCGAACCCTCTCGTGCACCTCCCCGCCCTAGATATCACCACTCCACCTCTCGTCGCCATACCCGGCCTGATCATCCTCCCTTCCAACGCTCTATCTATGTCCGTCCAACTCCTTCTTCTGCTAATATCTCCCTCCCACCACCACCGACCCTTGAACATCTCCGACACCTCACAACTGTCCTCTATCACATCGCTTCAACACTTTACCACCTTACCCTTCCACGAAACTTCCTTCTCGACACTCCTGTATAAATCTCAATCCGTATAGCCAGTCATCCAAATTTTCACACCGTTTTTCCCTCTTCTTCATTTCAAACATCCCACTGTTCTCTCCACATCTCCCGGCCCGAGAGATCGCGACACGATCTAGGGGGCCCGCCCCGTCCTTCGGGCGGGGAATGAAAGCTCTGCAGCAGCAGCAGCCTCCACGGGGATCTCCAAGAGGCTTTTAACATTCAAGAGCTCTGGTTGGGGACACGACGACTGCTCTCCTCTGCTTCAACGCAACGCATATTTTTTCTTCGGCCGGGTGACTGCTCAACTTTACTTATCACCCTGCCGAGACAACAAAGCATATAGGCTGGCACCACGTAGGAGGTCGGCCTTCCCACAATGCTCTACACCTGCCTTGCCCGCAACGTTCCTCTCGTCTTCTCAGACCAAGATGTCCTCGCTGCTCTTCGTCCGGCGGGTGCCTATGGTGCCTGCCGGCTAGTCGACGACGAAGCTCAACCACTATCCGATGTACTTCTCTATTTATCCACTCCAGCCGACGTCTCTACCATCATCAAGAATGGCGCACGCATCCACAACCATCTCTATGCAGTTGAAGCTACTCCAGAGGATCTTTTGGCTGAGCTACCGGACACCGACGACCCTCCGCCTGGAACCATCGATCCGCCCGCTACGACCACACCACCTCCCTACTGCTCACCCCCGCCCCCTTTGTCCCTCCCTCCTGTTACCTCTGCCACTACTCTAACCACTGCTACCTCCACCATTACCACCTCAGTTCACACCTCCTCTTCCCTTCCTATCACTACTACTGTTACCACTCATCCTTCCCCTATCATGACATTTCCTTTCCCCTTACCTCCCTCCACTGACCCCACACACCCCCAGCGCTCATCACTTCCGTCATCTGAAGAGGGATATTCCCATCAAGATACTCCTGGCAACTTGGTACAGCCACCATTGGTCCCACCGCCTTCCACCGGCACTACCACCTTTAGCTGTGTCGTCTGCGGTGTGGAGCCCAGCCTTCCATCAGCATCTATCATCCAAACACTCCGCCAGACAGGGATACCAGTGCGCCGAGCCTTTCGGATCTATAACTCCGCTGGACCCACCTATCTCGTCCGCCTTCATCTGCCGACTGCTGAAGACGTTGAACGCCTCATCGCCACCGGGATCCACCTCAACGGCCGTCATCATCGCATAGAACCATCTCGCTCACCTCCACAACCTTCATCTCATCCCTCCACACCTCGAAGTAGTCCCCGGCCGGCCCCACCTCCCCAACCACCTCCTCCATCATTTCATCCTTATCTCTTCCCGCCCCCACCTCCTTACTTTCCCCCACCTCCCTCTTTTGATATCCTTCGCCTTCTTCTAACTTCGCTTGTTAGCTTCTCCTCCTTTTATAACACCCTTGCCCTTCATTTATTTTCCTCTCACCTTGTATAACCCCTCTCCTCTTTGTTCACAGCTCATTTTGACATAATCACAACTGTATTCTCACTTCAATAAAGAATAAATACTTAGGAATAGACGCAATTCCCCTCCCATCTCCTAACTCTCCACATCCTTTACCCACCTCCTTCTTCCATCACATCTCCCCAACCCGCCCGCATCTCTTGGCCAGAGAGAGGGCGACACCCTCTAGGTGGCCCGCCCCACCCCTTCAGGGTGGGGAATGAAAGCATTTAAGCAGCAGCCTCCACGGTATGCACTAGCCTTGCGTCTTGGGTGGTGTGCTAAGTCCCAACTGATGAGCCTAACTTAGCACACGAGGGCGAAACGCAGGCAATAAAGAATGAGTTAGCTGGAAAATTCATAATGTCCAATAACGGACCATTATATTGGTATCTTGTTGGCTTGTCACAAAACATTTACAATTCCCTTCCAACACTGAAATATTTGCTAAGAAATGAATAACGATTATATCTGCCAACACAGGGATTTGAATCCCGCATCCTTACTCTCAAAGAGCGCTTCGCAGCTAGAACTCATTGTCGAGTAGAATGTAGCAGACCGGTATTTTTGTTACTATTTTGCTTTACGTCGCACCGACAGAGCTTATGGCGACGATGGGACAGGAAAGGCCTAGAAATGGGAAGGAAACGGCCGTGGCCGTAATTAAGGTAGAGCCCTTGCCTGGTGTAAAAATGGGAAAACACGGAAAACCATCTTCAGGGCTGCTGACAGAGGGGTTCGAACCCACTATCTCTCGGATGCGAGCTAACAACTGCGCAATGTAGAGCAACTTGTAAGAAAAATATATAGCTCACCTCCTTGGCCGAATAGTCAGCGTAATCACCTACCGTTCCAATGGTCTCGAGTTCGATTCCCGACCAGGTTGGTGATTTTTAATCCTGGCTTGGGGTCTGGGTACTTGTATTGTCCCCAACGTCCCTGCAACTCACGCACAACACAACCCTCGACTACAGTAACACACAGTTTCCCATAAACGGCAGTTGCCGCCTACCGTCGCCTGTGGGTTGTCTTGTAAGTGCCGCTTCAGGCTAGCAATAACCACATGGAATAATAATAATAATAATAATAATAATAATAGTAATAATAATTGCTGGACTATGGCCAGCGCACAGTAGTAGCAGTAAAAATGGAAAAAGATTACTTGACTTTTGCAAAACATGTGATGTCAAATTAAAGTCAACACATTTCCTGGCGCTTCTACACAAGAAAATAAACTTGTAGATCCCCAAATTTTCACTTGGGAGATTTTCATATAGATCATGTGGCTATTTCCAAGAACAATCAAAAATAAATTATCGATGTTAAAGTTAAAAATGACTCTAACCACTATCTATCCTTAATCAAAGTAAAATTTCAACCAAACAGGTCCAAACTAAGAATAACCAAAACCCTTCGCATCGATCGGGAATTTCTTAAACAGAACACCAGTATTTTCATTAAAAGTATTCCTACAGACAATCCTTAGAACTGGGTAGAACTCAAAGACATACTTTTGAAGGCTTCTCAAAATTTTGGCACACTACCCAGGAAACGCAAACATAGGTGGTGGAATAAAACCTGTGACAATTCCATAAACTTCAGAATTAAAGCCTGGAAGAAATGGAATTCTCATAAAACTGAACTAACTTGCTGGGAATTCACCAATATACGGAAACAAACATAAAAAATCATCAGGTCTGAGGAACGGAAATATGATCACTACACATCGGCAGAAATTAAACAAGATTTTAGAAAAAAAAACAATAAAATAACTTCTACAAAACTATCCGAGAATAATTATCGAATTATCAGGCACCTCGTCTTTGCTACAAACGCCCGGAAGGTACGTTAGAAACGAATAATCAAGAATGTTGCAAACTTCTAGCAGTGTATATCAAGGATCTTTTAAACTGTAAATCCCCTAAGAACAACTCACGTTTGAAACACCCTCATCTGATCAAGATTAAGAACCCCAAACACTGAAAGAAGTCACAGAAATAATCCATGGTCTCAAAAAATAACAAAGCACCAGGGGAAAGGGGCATAATCGCCGAAATGCTGAGGATAGGAAGTGAGAGCGTAGTCCGGAAAACGCACTCGATTCTTGATCACTGAAAGGGAATTAAACCAACATCAATAATTATAGAGTAATTAACCTGATACCATTTGCTTACAACTTTTTTCTCCAAAGCACTGCTCACCAGAACCTATATGAATCTATAGATCGTCAAACACTTTTCAACACTCTGGAAGAATTTCAAGTCGATAGAAAACAAGGGCATTATTCACACGAATATAATCTGGCACTACTTCAGAAGTTAAATTCTTAGACGAAATATCTGAGCCTTTTACTATTAACACCGAGATCCGTCAAAGAGGGGGATTATCCCCTTTCTGTTCAATCTCGTACTTGAAAAACTAATCAGGACCTGGGAAAACGTAAATAAAGGAAGAAACCTTGGAAGATAGAATTCACTTGCACTGTTTGGCCTTTGCGGATGGCATAGCAATCCTTTCCAATAACAGCCAAGAAGCAATTCATTCCATGGTAAAATTACATGAAATTGGCATCAAAATGGGACTTCAAATCTCTCATGAGGAAACTCAGTACACGGAAGGACCTTCACGATACTTAGATGGGCAACCTATTATGATCCGCAAAATCTTTTAGGCGAAGCAATTCAAATATTTGGGAGAAATTATTCAGCTCTCTGGCTTAAACCACGAAGCAAGTAAAGGAAGAATTTTCTAATTACAGAAAACTTACAGGATCACTTGTAACAGTTACAATAAAAACATATCTCGGAAAGCAAAACTTAAGCAGTGTAATACTGTAATCAAACCTGAAGCGTTATATGCTTCAGAAACCTTCATTACTGGTGGCGGATCTCTAACCAAAGAAAATTTTCTAGAAAACGTTTAGGCCCAGTTTGTATAGAGGGAATATGGAGGAAAAATCATCCCAGGAAATATACTGCGTTCTGGAAAAAACCGCGGAAACCAATGTTGGATGTTTGAGAGTGAAATGCAGATCTACTTCCTTCCTCCACTAAGGAACGTCTGTGTCTCCTATCCGTAGCATATGAAATCAATTTCTAATTCGTACAAGAATTTTAACTCTCGTCTGAATGTTTGAACATGGTGTTTTAACATGGACATGAGGTAAGCCGAGAATCTATGAGAAATGAAATTCAATGAAACTGATCATGAAAGCGTACCATTACGACTATCGTTAAGCACACAGTGTGACACACTAGTACAGAGGTGCTCAGCTGGGCGCCGTCTTAAGGCTAGCCCAGTGCGGCAGGGCTGGCGCGACGTAAATGCTGGCAGCTTATGTAGCAAGCATACGCCACAGTGAAATGAGAGAGCGAACACACGTTGCAGGGAAGGAAAGAGTGGTGATCGATTGTGATTATGGAACTCTCCTCCACTACTCAGCGAAATGCTGAATGGGGGTTCAGTATTAGCCGCTATAATGGCAAGAAAACCGACCTTATCAAGATATTCCGTTTTGATTTATTCTGCAATCGATATAAATTAACAGTCAGTTTTATTTTCTTATATTTTTTACATTCAAAGAAAACTAGCGCGTTATAATTCCTGTGTTAAAATTTACTAAGGCACAGGGTTTAAGCGTACAATCTACGATTTACAATTCCTTGGATGGAAATGACAGTATTTCCATTATTTAAAAATTCACATGCATGTTATTCATTAAGTTAAATGTAATATATTTACCCAATTCAACAAGTTTACTGCTCGATTTTGCACAGTGTTGTAGTGCTGTGTGACTTTCCCTGCTCACTGAATTTGAAAATAGTATTTAAAACTTATCAGGCATCCGATGGTAATAGCTAGCCTCTAAATGACGGAGAAGATTCACCACGAGTGAGGGGCGATGTCCTTAGATGTTAGGCCCCTTTAAAAAACAAGCGTCATCATAATCATCACGAGTAAAGATGTAGATATTTATTATCGACGATTAAAGTACAACTACAGTTTAAATGTACCTAAAAAATAGATGTACGATATGGCTCCAAATAAATAACCTAACTGATATTATTCCCGGTAAGCTTCATTGTATTGTTGGTGAGTTTATCAAAAAATAAGCTTATCCACCTTAACTCTGTATTATATTAAACATGCTTCTAAGACAAAGACAAAGACACCTCCGTACAGGCCATGAAGGCCCTTGGAGGAGCGGAAGGTAAAGGCTTCCACCATTGTTAACCGCGGCACGTGATGGGGTAGAGTGGTTAGCTCTACGCCCGGCCGCCTTTGCCCCCAGGAATTAATCTGGTACTCATTTTTGGTGTAGTCTGAGTGAACCTCAGGGCCATATGCACCTCCGGAAGTGGAAATCTCATTTCTTAAATTTTCGACTTCCTGGCGGGGATTCGAGCCTACGTCCTTCCGGGCAAACCGAGCAAGCCTTTACCGCCTCGGCCAGGCAGCCCCCTAGACATGCTTCTAAAGCATATGAAAATCTGCAACCTGTATTCCAGTCAGTGACCGTGTCAGGGATGGAATGATTGAAGCCCCTATCTTGCGGTGAGGATAGGGATTGTGCCAGCTGCCGCAGTCTGTCGCACTCCTCTGGGGTAATGGTTAATGACTTGCAGATGAAATGAAATGATAGTGGAGAGTGTTTCTGGAATGAAAAATGGCAGGGAAAACCGAAGTACACGGAGAAAAACCTGCCCTGCCTCCAGGACTTGAACCACGGAACCCAGGGGTGAGAGGCCGTCGCGCTGCCGCCTGAGCCACGGGGGCTACCTTCTAAAGCAGGGCCTCTCAGGGTGCATGCATCAGTGCATTGCACAGTGCACGGTGCAAAAGATGACTTTGCTAGGTTGACCAGAGTGCAGAACCCCACTCCTCGATTTGGAGCAATAGCGCTGTCTCTCTCTTTCCCCACACCTGTCTCACTCGCTCCGCCTGTCTCCCCCTTCCTCACTTGCTCCGTAACACTCTAAATCCGAACCGAGTTGAGCCGAGCTTAGCCGAGTCGCCCCGAGACGAAGCGTGGTCCGAGCCGAGCCGAGTGGAACTGATACACTGTGCACAGGACCTCTGCGCCTCAGTTTGTACTCGTGAGATTTTAGGCGTTTGAGAGGCCCTGTTCTAAAGCATACCCCTCTTAAAATATAATAATGAACATTGTAATTCATCGCGTAGAGTACAGAAATATTTTGAGGTACTAGTAATCTCTTTTTTGTATGAAATGAAAATCCACAGCCTGTTTCCAGTCATTCCATCGGGTCAGGAATGGAATGAATGAAGCCCCCATCTAGCGGCGAGGATAGGAATTGTGCCGGTTGCAGAAGACTGTCGCACTCCTCTGGGGCAATGATTAGTGAATAACAGATGAAATGAAATGATATTGGATAGTGTTGCTGGAATGAAATATGACTGGAAAAACCGGAGTACCCGGAGAAAAACATGACTCGCCTCCGCTTTGTCCAGCAAGAATCTCACATGGAGTGACCGGGATTTGTACCACGGAACCCAGCGGTGAGAGGATGGCGCACAGCCGCCTAAGCCACGCAGGCTTCTAAACACTTTATTGTATCCGGTCAAAATACATAAATTGCAATGAACGTAAATAATTTACTTATTTCTTACTTCCTTCCTTCCTAATCTGTTTTCCCTCCAGGGTCGGTTTTTTCCTCGGACTGAGCGAGGGATCCCACCTCTACCGCCTCAAGGGCAGTGTCCTGGAGCTTCAGACTCTGGGTCAGGGAAACAACTGGGGAGGATGAGCAGTACCTCGCCCAGGCGGCCTCGCCTGCTATGCTGAACAGGGGCCTTGTGGAGGGATGGGAAGATTGGATGGGACAGGCAAGGAAGAGGGAAGGAAGCGGCCGTGGCCTTAAGTTAGATACCATCCCGGCATTTTCCTGGAGGAGAAGTGGGAAACCACGGAAAACCACTTCCAGGATGGCTGAGGTGGGAATCGAACCCACCTCTACTCAGTTGACCTCCCGAGGCTGAGTTGACCCCGTTCCAGCCCTCTTACCACTTTTCAAATTTTGTGGCAGAGCCGGGAATCGAACCCGGACCTCCGGGGGTGGCAGCTAATCACGCTAATCACTACACCACAGAGGCGGACCTTATTTCTTACTACAAATTGAAAATGAGGTGGCTTTCTGCCCTCTTTCTTTCATTATTTTCTGCTTCCATTCCAAACTCGTGTATCACCGCAGTGATCGAGAATGACTGGGGGAGCTTCGCCCAGCCTTCACGGCTTGTGACGTAACCACAACGTCACTGTGGTTGAATAGCACACGCTCATAGCCTGCCAGCCCGTCCGCTTACAATGTTGTGCGCCCGCGGGTCGGAATGCCAAGCGTGAGCACCTCTGCTCTAGTATAAGGATGGACAGCAGTTGTCTTGGCAGACCTAACACATTTTATCACCTTTATGACACGAGTTCTGTTCAGTAGGGTTACCTGAGACTGATTCTGCCCCATTAACATTCCCTCGAACTGAACTCATGATGCAGCCAGAAATCTAATTCAGGGACACGGGTTGTTAAGTTGGATAACAGTAGAACATACGTGGAAGAGATGACTCCTCAAATATGAGAACAATAACCCATTCAGCACTTCACATCGGCGATTGCTCTTACGTATCCACTTAAGGAGAACGAAGGTTCATCAGCGAACACAAGACTTTCTCCGCTGTTCAAGAACACTCATTACCACAATATAACATAATTAGTTGGTCTTTAGCGGACTGACTTGAAAAGTTAGAGCTATCAGTCGGATGAAGCATACAGAAGAGGTGGATACTTCAACTTAACAATGTACACATCAAACATTCTGACAAGATGATTGCTGCAATTTTGCTCCTGTGCAGTCTATTGAATTGCAATTGGGCAGCGTTGTGATCATAAAATGCTGTGAGTAGAACTACGAGAGAAAGGGAATTATCTGTAGAACAATGGGAGGCAGAATATGGAGAGATTGGTATTATTCAGGTGGTATCACAATGCTTTTTTTGTAGTCAACATGATAAACATAGGAAGTGTAAAATTTTTAATTACAAAATTCATTCAAATAAAAAAATGTTACTGGCTTAAAGCACCTTAATAATAATGAAATGGAAAATGGCGTATGGCTTTTAGTGCCGTGAGATCCCAAAACGGGTTCGGCTCGCCAGGTACAGATATTTTGATTTGACACCCGTAGGCGACCTGCACGTCATGATGAGGATGAAATGATGATGAAGACAACACATGCACCCACCCCCGTGCCAGGAAAATTAAACAATGAGGGTTAAAATTCCCTACCGTGCCGGGAATCGAACCCGCGACCCCTGTGACGAAAGGCCAGCACGTTAAGCATTTTGCCATGGAGCCGGACGTTCATAGGAAGATGAATGAGGGGTTGGAATAATTTACCAAGCTCACAGCTGGGCGCCTCTAACCGGTCGGGGATTTTAATCGCGTCTGATTAATACTTCTGACCTGAGGACTGGGTGTTTGTGTCTGTCCCAATACTCTCCTCTTTATATTCATACAACATACCACACTACCAACCAGCACAGAAACCCGCAATAGTAATTACATCCCTCCATATAGGGTTTGTGTCGGGAAGGGTATCCGGCCGTAAAACAGGGCCAAATCCACATGTGCGACACAGTTCGCTCACGCGACCCCACAGATGTGCGAGAAGCGATGGAAGATTATTATTATTATTATTATTATTATTATTATTATTATTATTATTATTATTATTATTATTATTATTATTATTATTATTATTATTATTATTATTATTATTATTAGCAAGATTGGGTGGATATACGAAAATCAAAAGATAGAATTAAAACTTTAAAATTGGCAGTTTTATTTCCTTTCTTAACCCTTTCCCTTTTTTCTTTTCAGATCTTAATACCTTGCCAAGTAATTAACAATTAGTTACAAAAGTTAGCTCGTAAGCTTGAACAACACTTTCAGAGAAGTCTAAAATAACCAGATAACAATTTTACAGGCTGAGATTGAAGCTCCCAACTATAATTTTTACCCCCACTACTGCTCCTTTAAATCAATAGTCAAGGAGACGGATCTCCCAATTGCCTTTACACCAAAATTAAGAGTATCTTTGCTCTATCAATTTACACTTCAGAATCTATTTCCGAAAATTCACACTTTCCAGGCCTCTCATAGGCAGCACCTACATTTAACAAAATTAAACAGAATTCACTGTCTTATACGCTCAACAGTCTGATATCTTTAACATGAAAATGAAATAGAGTTTAACAGGGGCAACCTGTACACATTCCACAAGGCCTTTGTTGAAAATAAAAGGTTAAACTTACTGGCCCAAAAACCAACACTTGCGCTCCTTAAAATGTATATTAAATGCATAAAACCCAATTCGGGCTTATGGCGCGACGTTACGGAGGCTAAGCCTATACTACTGAGGTGATTAGATGGAGAAAAATATTTAAGTTACAGAATATACAAGGTAGAAAAGTTCACGTAATCATAGACACCTCAAAATCAAGTTGAGAGGGAATACGAGAGGGTATCTCAACCTCTATTCCCGGATTTCGTTTAATCCCTTTCGGCTTTTCTTGAAATTTACATATAGAGTTTGAAATTTACATTTTAGAAAATGAAGTTACATTACTAAGGATTTGGAACATTCCCAATGAGCTAGCTTTGAAAGACTATCACATTTTAAACTGGATCTGCCATTACCTTGAGCTGGTGGACCTCCCGAACATGAAAGAGGTGGCCTTTGCCTCCGTTACGAACACACGCTGGACTGTAAACTGGAACGATCACAAAGACAACCGGGTCTTTTTTTTTTAATACGGGGGGCCCCCGTAGCCCGCTCCCCCGCCGTGACCATCGACTCAATCTACATGGCCTCAGACATGCTATTAATTTCTAAGTAGAAAAGATATAGCTGGGTAGAGTGGGAAGTGATACAAGGAGTATCTGCCTGTTTCCATGTCAGGCACGTTACCAGGCGAGATTGTGTTAGGTATATGGTGTTGAAGTATGGTATTGAAGGGTCAGGGAAAAACCACATAGGCAGAAAGAAGAAAGAGCCTACATGTAAAACCTGACTAAGCCTACATGTAAAACCTGACTACAACCTGGTCGGAAATGTGTCAGCTTTTATAGTAGAGGGGAAGTTTCCAGAAAACTCTGCGCCAAGGGTCCGACACACCCCTAATTCTCATTGGATGATAAAATAAACATCAAGATATTGTCATTGCTGAATAAATAAATGTACAAAATTTCTGATTGGCCAACGCATTAAGTTGGCGGGAAGTACAGAAGTGTTGATAACTTTTGAACAACAAGAGAACAAACAGTAAAC